>NC_067419.1:28315372-28618402 GCF_009764475.1 Pristis pectinata
AAGTTATAACCAGATGGTGTCCTTGCCTGTGTTCCTCTTACTCTGAGCTTCTTTCTGCTTCATTCTCTCTATTTTTCTCTCTTCTCTCTTCTGCCTCCCAGTATTTTCTCTTCTTTTAGGCGGCAGAGAATGAAGGAAGTGATGTTGTAAGGCAGGAATAGGAATTTCCTACAGGAGTGTTGGGTAAGATGGAGCTGCAGACCTGAGGAGATGTCCTTCCCATCACTTATATTTCCTTGCTTCCAATGTACTGTCTAAGAACACAGGGCTGATAAACCTCATAAAGAACGTCAATCATAGTTAATTCCTTATGAAAGAGCCAATTGGGGGCTTTCTGGCATGTATTAGTTGCTTATTTGAACTACCTGATGTTAACTGGAGCAAATCTGCATGACCAAATTCCTATAATTTGCCTAGCTCATCAGTATAAATTGTTGTAAAATTATGGAACTAACAATGTTAATAACAAGCATTTTGGTATCAAAATAAAAATAAAATATGGCAGATTACATAGGGCTGGATAGGATTTTTTTATTAGTTATTCATTTTTTGGGGTTCTGGGCAGTGCTAGGTTGGTCAACATTTGTTGCCCATCTCTAATTGCCATTCAGAAGGGGCTGGTAAACCACCACCTAGAACTGCTGCAGTTCTTCTGAAGGTAACTTCGTACTGCTGTTGGGAAGGGAGTTCCAGAATTTGGACCCAGTGACAATAAAGAAACGGCAGTACATTTCAAGTAAGGGTTATGACTGACTTGGAGGGGAATCTATAGGTGTTAAGAATAAACTGCTGGAAGAACTCAGCCGGTCAAACAGCATCTTTGAAGGCAAAGGGATGGTCAATGTTTTGGGTCGAGACCCTGCATCAGGACTAAGAGTGTAAAGGGGAGATAGCCCGTATATAGAAGTGAGAGGGAAGAGTGAGACAGAGACTGGTAGGTGACGGGTGGAACCAGATCACGTGTGTGGGGGGAGGAGGATGGGCAGATGGAACCAGATCGGGGAGGAGGAAGGGTAGAGACCGAGGCTGGTTGGTGATAGGTGGAAACATAAGAAAAGAGAAAAAAAAAATAGGTGGGTAAGGGAGAGGATGGGAAAGATGAACCAAGGGAGAAGAAATCCAGGTAGGTAGGTAAGTGGGTGATGAGCAGATGGAACCAGGTGGAGGAGGGTATCTAGGTAATGGAGGGGGGCGAGTGATCCCCTCATCTGGTTCCATCTGCCCATCACCCACATACACATATACCTGGGTTTCTTCCCCTTGTTCACCTTTCTTATCCCCTCCCCCGCCTGGCTATATCCGCCTGTCATTCCCCACCATCTGGGTCCATCTATCACCTACCAGCGTCAGTCTCACCCCTTCCCCTCATATCTGTATACTGGCAATCTTCCCTCTACACTTTCTGTCTTGAAACAAGGTCTCAACCCGAAACAACGATCCTCCCCTTTGTCTCCACAGATACTGCTTGACCTGCTGAGCTCTTCCAGCAGTTTATATTTAGGTCCAGATTTGAGCATATGTAGACTCTTGTGTCTTAAACCTATAGGTGTTGGTGTTCACCTGCAGCTGAACCCCATGTTTTCCTTGGAGGTAGAGGTTGCAGGTTTGGCAGGTGCTGTTGGAACAGTTGTGCATTTAGTACACACTAGTTACTTTGCACCAGTGGTATAGGGAATGAATGTTTAGGGTGATAGATGGAGTACCAGTTAAAAACTGTCAGTTTTTTGAGTATTGCTAGTGCTGCACTCATCCAGGCAAATGAAGGAAATACTACCATGCTCCTGAAACTTCCCTGGTAGATGATGGGAAGGCACAGAAACAGCCCATTGGTCAACCAGTCCAACCTAGCATGCATATGCTCCTCTTGAGATTGCCTTTCCTCAGCTATATTTGTCAGCATCATCTCCCTTACATGCATGTTTGGCCTCTCCATAAACATCTGTATACTATTTACTTCAACCATTCCCTGTAGTGAGTTCCATCTTCTCACCACTCTTTAGGTAAAGAAATTTCTTCTGAATTTGCAATGGGATTTTTTGGTGACCATCCTTTAATCATGGCCTTGAGTCATGCTCTTTCCCCATAAATGAAAACATTTTCTCTCCAGTCACTGTCAAATCCTTGGTAATTTCAGATAACTCTATTAGGTCATCCTTTAGTTCTCATTGCTCAAGAGAAAGGTATCCTGTTCATAATATGGTGATCACAACTGTATGCAGTGCTCCTACATGTGGCTTTACCTGAGTTTTGATACAGACGTAGCATAACTTTCCCGTTTTCAATTCTATCCCTCTACCAATAAACCCCAGTGCTTGGTATGCTTTCTCTATGGTCTTGCTAGCCTATAGTGAGGGGTGTATTTGTACTCGATGATCCCTTTGTTTCTCCACCCTACCTAGACCCAGACCTCCTAGGTAACGTGATCTCCCTTGTTCTTCCTCTAAAGTGTACTATCTTCCATTTATCTGAGTTGATACTAGTTTCCCAATTATTTTCCCATTCTGCAAGTTCCTCTCTAATATGTTCCAGTGCTCCTCAGTATTGCCTGTTCTCAGATTTGGTTATTACATGTTGCTAACTGACAGATTATAAATGCAGCCTAAGAATCCTGTATTCTGTGGTTATTGTCTTCTGTAAATTAGAAAAACAACTAGGAATGAAGAATTCCATCAGTGTATTTTGTGGCTCCTATGAAAACAGTGGAGGAGAGATCTGCTGCAAAAGGCAAATTGTTTTGGAAAATATTTAAATTTCTTAACATTCATTATAAAATATTTTATTGTAAGATGATAACTTTAACACTAAATTGTAATATTGCAGATTCAACAATATTAGTTAGGATCCTCCATCCCATTTCTGCTCCTCTTGTCTTTGGCTTCCATCCCAGCCGCACCCATTGTCTCTGACCTCCCTCTCAAGGTTTGCTGTCTAAATTCCTCCTAACCCAGAGAGCCCCTGACTCATCTTGTTCTGCAGCAGACACCTTGTACCAGATCAAAGGTGGCCCTGGATTTCATTTATGGAGTGCGCGCTGAAAAATAAATGATAATTATTCAGATGGAATGCTGCATGGACATAATTTAAATGTTTTTACAAAGTATGAAAACGTGTTAATGTGGCTTCAAATGTTTCTTTCCCCTCCCCCCTCAAGAAATTAATATGCTTACTGCCTCATGCAGGTTACCACAACTAGTATTAAAAAAAATGGTGGTGCTGTGAAAATATTGTTTAATTTATTGCAATGAGTTTGTTGAGATCTGTTCGAAGAGCTAAGACTGCCGCATTTACTTTAGCTGGGCTGTTCTATGAGTAAAAGAGTATTTAAAGTGCCTGAGGACCCAAATCTAGAAATGACACATGCACCTGGATTGCTGTTAGAGTTCAAGAGTTTACATAATCAGACTGTGTTAGGAATTAAAGTGGACAATCGGCCATGTGTTGTGAAACAGCAAGGTGCACACTTAGATAGCTTACAGTATTAGCTTCATGTGAGGTATTGCTGGATTTAAATGGAATTGTATTATGTTTTCTTCTGTCATGTTTTAGGGAGGAGAATGGTCTCGCGTTTTAACATAATTGGCTGCATTAATTCTTTTGTCACTCAAATTGAATCATCAGTGCCCCCTTGTGTTGGCACTGAGGTGTTGATCATTTTAAAACCAAACACAGATTTGATCCACAGTGCATTACCATGGGAACAATAAAGTCTACAAACTGAACATTGAGTTTGCACTTAAAAGTAATTGAGAATTATTTATTTAATCTATATAGAATAATATTTTGCTTTAATAGTTATTTTCAAATCGTGAACTTTTCAAAACATTAAATGTTTGCAAATATTTTCTTTTTAAGCTACTTCATTTATTATATATCTCTTTTGAAAGCTCCAACTACACAATAAGAGCTGCCATGTACTGAGTTGGAGATGGGGTGGCAGAGGCAGAAAGTGTTGGCTAAAGACATTACCTGGTAGGGAGAAGCTGAGTCAGAAGCTGCTAGAGAACATTTGTGAGGGAGAAACCAAACAAGAGAATATGTGAGAAAAGTTCACCAGACAGGGTTATTGGATTGTCCTGACATTTTTTTTATGGGGCCAATGTACCTTCCCTGTTAGTGCAAAGTATGTTGTACGTTCAAGCAGAATGCAATCCAGCTTGAGGCAAGGACCCTTCAGCAATACCTTCATAAAATATTCTTGGCAGAAAGGATTTCCATTCCAAGTGCTTCGAGCTTTTCAAGATTGTGTTGACGTACATTTGTTGTGGCAACAGGCGGAATGAATTTTAATTGTGCAAGTTAACACGGTGACAATTTACGTGATGTATGAAATGTTTCCGACATTGTGTGCTGGTCTGCTAAATAGGCCTGGGTGATCAGACCATATTTTCCCACAAATCATCTCTGCAAAATGTTGACCCTCACTGGAGCGAGTCAAAACTGCACTAGAACTATAAAACCATAGGACAATACAGCACAATACAGGCCCTTCGGCCCACCGTGTTGTGCCGCCCTTCAAACCACACCTAAGACTATCTAACCCCTTCCTCCCACATATCCCTCTATCTTAAATTCCTCCATATGCTTATCTAACAATCTCTTGAACTTGACCAACGTATCAGCCTCCACCACCACCCCAGGCAGCGCATTCCATGCACCAACCACTCTCTGGGTGAAAAACCTCCCTCTGACGTCTCCCTTGAACTTCCCACCCATTACCTTAAAGCCATGTCCTCTTGTTTTGAGCATTGGTGCCCTGGGAAAGAGGTGCTGGCTGTCCACTCTATCTATTCCTCTTAATATCTTGTACACCTCTATCATGTCTCCCCTCATCCTCCTCCTCCCCAATGAGTAAAGCCCTAGCTCCTTTAGTCTCTCCTCATAATCCATACTCTCTAATCCAGGCAGCATCCTGGTAAATCTCCTCTGCACCCTTTCCAACACCTCCACATCCTTCCTATAATGAGGCGACCAGAACTGGACACAGTACTCTAAGTGTGGCCTAACCAGAGTTTTGTAAAGCTGCATCATTCCTTCACGGCTCTTAAACTCGATCCCATGACTTAAGAAAGCTAACATCCCATAAGCTTTCTTAACTACCCTATCTACCTGTTAGGCGACTTTCAGTGATCTGTGGATATGAACCCCCCAGATCCCTCTGCTCCTCTACACTGCCCAGAATCCTGCCATTTACCTTGTACACCGCCTTGGAGTTTGTCCTTCCAAAGTGTACCACCTCACACTTCTCCGGATTGAACTCCATCTGCCACTTGTCAGCCCAGCTCTGCATCCTATCAATATCCCTCTGTAAGCTTCAACAGCCCTCCACACTATCCACAACACCACCGATCTTTGTGTCATCTGCAAACTTGCTAATCCATCCTTCCACCCCCTCATCCAAGTCATTAATAAATATCACAAAAAGTAGAGGTCCCAGAACCGATCCCTGTGGGACACAACTAGTCAAAGCCCTCCAATCCGAATGCACTCCCTCTACCACAACCCTCTGCTTTCTACAGGCAAGCCAATTCTGAATCCACACTGCCAAGCCTCCCTGGATCCCTTGGCCTCTGACCTTCTGAAGAAGCCTACCATGCGGAACCTTGTCAAACGCCTTACTAAAATCCATGTAGACCACATGCACTGCACTACCCTCATCAATCTTCCTGGTCACCTCCTCAAAGATCCCTATCAGGCTTTTGAGGCAAGATCTTCCCTTCACAAAGCCATGCTGGCTGTCCCTAATCAGTCCATGATTCTCTAAATGCTCATAGATCCTATCTCTTAGAATCCCTTCTAACAGCTTACCCACCACAGACGTAAGGCTCACTGGTCTGTAATTCCCTGGACTATCCCTACCACCTTTTTTGAATAAGGGGACAACATTCGCCACCCTCCAATCCTCTGGTACCATCCCCGTGGACAACGAGGACTCAAAGATCCTAGCCAACGGTTCAGCAATCTCCTCCCTCGCCTCACGAAGCAGCCTGGGGAATATTCCGTCAGGCCCCGGGGACTTATCTGTCCTAATATTTTTTAACAACTTCAACACATCCTCTCTCTTGATATCTACATAGTCTAGAATATTACCCTTACCAACACTGTCCTCAGCATCATCAAGACCCCTCTCCTTGGTGAATACTGAAGGGAAGTATTCATTGAGAACCTCACCCACTTCCACAGCTTCCAGGCACATCCTCCCACCTTTGTCTTTAATTGGATCTACCTTTACTCTAGCCATCCTTCTGCTCTTCACATACGAGAAAAAAGCCTTGGGATTCTCCTTAACCCTACTCGCCAAAGCCTTTTCATGTCCCCTTCTCGCTCTCCTCAGCCCTTTCTTAAGTTCCTTCCTCGCTACTCTATATTCCTCACGAGCCCTGTCTGATCCTTGCTGCTTACACCCTATGTATGCTGCCCTCTTCTTCCTAACTAGTTGTTCCACCTCTCTCATCACCCACGGTTTCTTCACCCTGCCATTCCTTCTCTGCCTTACCGGGACAAATTTATCCCTAACATTCTGCAAAAGATCCTGAACATCGACCACATCTCCATAGTACATTTCCCTTCAAAAATGTCATCCCAATTTACACTCACAAGTTCTCACCTTAAAGCCTCATAATTCACCTTTCCCCAATTAAATATCTTCCCGTCCCCTTTGCTCCTATCCCTGTCCATGACAATTCTAAAGGTTATGGAGCAATGGTCACTGTCCCCCAAATGCTCACCCACTGATAGATCTGTCACCTGTCCCGGTTCATTACCTAAAACTAGATCTAATATGGCATTCCCTCTAGTCGGCCTGTCAACATACTGTGTCAGGAATCTGTCCTGGACACACTTAACAAACTCCGCCCCGTCTAAACCTTTGGTACTAAGTAGGTGCCAATCAATATTTGGAAAGTTGAAGTCTCCCATTATAATAACCCTGTTATTTTCGCATCTTTCCAAAAACTGCCTCCCAATCTGCTCCTCAGTATCCCTACTGCTACCGGGGGGCCTATAAAATACTCCCAGGAGGGTAACTGCTCCTTTCTTGTTCCTAACTTCCACCCATATTGACTCTAGAGAGGATCCTTCTACATTATCTACCCCTTTCTGCAGCTGTAACAGTGTCCCTGACCAGTATCGCCACCCCTCCTCCTCTTCTCCCCCCCCCTCCCTATCCCTTTTAAAACACTGAAAACCAGGAATATTCAATATCCATTCCTGCCCTGATGTCAGCCATGTCTCTGTAATAGCCACAATATCGCAGTCCCGTGTACTTATCCAAGCTCTCAGTTCATCTCCCTTATTCCTGATGCTTCTTGCATTTAAGTAAATGTACTTTAGCCCATCCACCTTACTACTATTATAGCCTCTGCTTCTCCTTCCTCAAAGCCTCTCTACCTGTCAGATCTGACTTTTCCCCTTCCCCTTCTTCCTATGACCTACTCCTCCAGTTCCCTTCCCCCTTGCAATCTAGTTTAAACCCTCCTGAACCACCCTAGCAAACCTGGCTGCAAGAATATTGGCCCCCCTCGGGTTCGGGTGTAACCCGTCCTCTCTGTACAGGTCCAACCTTTCCCTGAAGAGATCCCAATGATCCAAAAATCTAAAACCCTCCCTCCTGCACCAACTTCTCAGCCACGCATTTATTTGCCATCTCCTCCTATTCCTACCTTCACTATCGCATGGCACTGGCAGCAATCCTGAGATTGCTACCCTTAAGGTCCTGTTCTTCAGCCTTCTGCCTAGCTCGCTAAACTCACTTTTCAGGACCTCATCCCTCTTCCTACCTATGTCTTTGGTACCAACATGAACCACGACTTCTGGCTGTTCTCCCTCCCGCTCTAGAATCCTGTGGACCCAATCAGTGACATCCCGGACCCTGGCACCTGGGAGGCAACATACCACCTGGGATTCATGCTCACTGCCACAGAACCTCCTATCTGTTTCCCTGACTATCAAGTCTCCTATCACTACTGCCTTCCTCTTCCCCTCCCTTCCCTTCTGAGCAGCAGGACTGTCCCAGTGCCAGAGACCTGGCTACTGCTGCTAGGCCCCAGCAGGTCATCTCCCTCAACAGCTTCCAAAGCGGAAAACCTGTTATTGAGGGGAACAGCCTCCGGGGTCGTCTGTACTATCTGCCTGTTCGTTTTCTTTTTCTTTTTCCTTTTCCCTCCCCTGAAAGTCACTCTTCTATCTACTTCCTGGACTCCAGACGTACCTGCTCTAAGGGGGATGACTGTCTCCTGATATACAGAATCTACATAACTCTCCTCCTCCCTGATGCTGCGCAGTGTTTGAAGCTGCAACTCCAGCTCATCAAGTCTGAGCTGAAGTTCCTCCAGCCTCAAGCACTTACTGCAGATGTGGCCATCGTGGACCACAGCAAGGTCCATGGGCTCCCACATCAAGCAGCTGCAGCACACCACCATGTCCTCCATCTGAACTAATTCTTTTTTTTTCCCCTAGTTTTTCCTACTTAAAAATTTATAAACAGATAACAGGTAAAACTTCTATCAAGCAAGGCTACTTGCCCCTTTACGCCTAGACCCTTTAAGCCAAAGCCCAACCACTGCTCCCTCTCATTCAGCTGCCCGCTGGATATGGCGGTTTGCTTTTTAAACTGCCTGCACCTTACCTGCTGACGTCATGTGCCTGCGCAGTCCAGCCCCCACTATTCCCAATTAAAACTTGTATAACAACTTATAAAAAAGAACCTTATAAAAACTAAACCTTATAATAAAAACCCTATTAAATTAAATTTTTAAAATTTAAATTAAATTTTTTTTAAATTTGAATTTTATTTACAGCATGATAACAGGCCCCTCTGGCCCAGTGAGTCCACACCGCCCATTTTAAACCCCCATGTTAACCTACCCGTACATCTTTAGAATGTGGGAGGAAACCAGAGCACCTGGAGGAAACCCACGCAGACACGGGAGAGCGTACAAGCTCCTTACAGACAGCGACGGGAATCGAACCCCAATCACTGGCGCTGTAATAGCGTCACGCTAACTGCTACACTACCATGCTGCCCCTCAAGAAAAGAAAAACTTCTCTGCTCCGAAGTCCCGACGTCTGCAGAAGTGAAACCTACGAAACCGCCGTTTTTTTAATCCACTTTTTAAACTGCCCTCACCTCACCTGCTGACGTCACGCACCTGCGCAGTCCAGCCCCCACTATTCCCGATTAAAACTTATATAACAACTTATAAAAAAGAACCTTATAAAAACTAAACCTTATAATAAAAACCCTATTTAAAAAAAAGAAAAACTTATCTGCTCCGCAGTCCAGACGTCTGCTGAAGCAAAACCCACAAAACCTCCAAAGTTTTTTTTACCCGCTTTTTAAACTCTTGATTGATGTTCAGAATATATTGACTGGGTTTGCAACATTTCCTTGGACCATTTTGTATGGGATTTCTTGTTCCTTCTATGTGAAAATCTACTTAATCTGTAACTGATGAAAGCTGGATACACTGAACAGAGTCGTATTAAGCCATTAAAAATGCAGCAATGTTTTCTGCCCCTTAGACCAACTCAGTGGCCAACGGGGAGGTGACTCTTTGGATGTCAAATGAGGATAGAATTGGTATTGATGGCAATGTCAAGTTGCCTTATGTAGGCACACGCAAAGGCAGTAGCAATTTGGGTGAGAAATCAGAGTGCCACAGATATTTATGAAATGTCGACACCAAGATGCTGGAATTTGGAGCAAAGAACCAACAGCTGGAGGAACTCAGTGGGTCAAGCAGCATCTGTAGAGGGAAATGGACAGCTGACATTTCAGGTCGAGACCCTTCATCTCGACTGAAAGATAAGAGGGGAGGTAGCCAGACTGTGAGGGGAAGGGGTGGAGCAAGAGCTGGTAAGCAATAGGTGGATCCAGAAGAGGAGGGATTATAGGCAGATGGAGGAGGATAGAGTGGAAATAGAGGCAGAGGCTGGGAGGTGATAGGTGGAGGCAACAAAGGGCTGCAGATGATGGAATCTAATGGGAAAGGAAGGTGGAACATAGAAACAAATAAGGGAGGTGGGGTGGGTAGACGGGAACAGTGGGAGGAGTGTGTAGGTGATGGGCAAATGGAGTGTGTGGAAGATTGGAAAGAAACAGGGTCATAGTGTGTTTGAGGGGGAGGTGGGGTGAGTGTAGGAGGAACTGGGTTGATCAGAAGGAGAGAGAAAAGTGATGGGGGGAGCAGGTTACCTGAAATTGGAGAATTCAGTGTTCATGCCGTCAAGTTGTAGACTACCCAGGCAGAATATGAGGTGCTGTTCTTGTATTTTGCATTTCACCTCACACTGACTGTGGAGAAGACCAAGGACAGACAGGTCAGTGTGGGAATGGGGAGGAGAATTAAAACAGCTTGCAATTGGGAGCTCCAGTACTTATGAAATGTACCTCAGTACAAGTAGTGTTATAAACATATATAAGCTAAGAACTCAAGCAAGTCAAACTCCAGTCCTTAAATCAGTAAATTAAGAATCACGAGGTCTGATTTGATGGTCAGCAGCAAGCTACACAGGCTAACTGCTGAACTTGGAGTAAAATCTGTAATTGCCAAGTGGAGATTTCCTGACGATGCTTGCTGCATGAAGCCAGCTCCCACTACTCATTAATCCCATGACGATGGTGATGCTGGTTGTAAATCAGGGTGGGGGTGGTACGTGAAAGAAGGCAGAACAGCATCAACCCCATCCTCAAAAAGGCTGTAAACTCTGACAGCCAGTAAAGCCATACCTCGTGTTGAGTTGACTGTCAAATGGAGCAACACTAAAAAATACTGCAAAATTATTATAAAAATTCAAATAGCTAACAATTGTTTGAAGTTATTAAAACTTAAAAACCAATACACTTATACATACCAAATATTTAAATGTTCAAACAATTCAAAAATATAAATTAACTTATGAATATAAAAATGTAAATTAACTATTTAAGTAAGGATGTAGGCAAAAGCACGTAACTATAGGTCAGTTAGCTTAACCTCTGTGGTCGGGAAAATGCTTGAGGCTATCATGAAGGAAGAAGTAGCGAGACATCGGGATAGAAGTGGCTCCACCAGGCAGACACAGCATGGATTCAGGAAGGGCAGGTCCTGTTTGACAAACTTACTGGAGTCCTTTGAGGATATAATGAGCGCAGTGGATAGAGAGGAACAGGTGGATGTTGTATACTTGGATGTCCAGAAGGTATTCATTAAGGTGCCACATAGAAGACTTGTCCATAAGAGAAGGATGCATGGAGTTGGGGGTGATGTATTAGCATGGATAGAAAATTGGTTAACCATTAGAAGGCAGAGAGTTGGGATAAATGGGTGTTTCTCTAGTTGGCAATCAGTGGTAAGCGGGGAGCTGCAGGGGTCGGTGCTGGACCCACAACTGTTCACGATGTACATTAACGACTTGAAAGAGGGAACCGAGTGTAGCATATCTAAGTTTACTGATGACACTAAATTGAGTGGAAAAGCAAATTGTGCAGAGGATGCGGAGAGTCTGCAGAGAGATATAGATAGTGAGCAGGCAAGGGTCTGGCAGATGGAGTACAATGTTGGTAAATGTGAGGTCATCCACTCTGGAAGGAAAAATAGCAGATCAGATTATTATTTAAATGGTGAAAGATTGCAGCATCCTGTTGTGCAGAGGGACTTGGGAGTGCTTGTGCGTGAATCACAAAAGGTTGGTTTGCAGGTGCAGCAGGTTATCGAGAAGGCAAATGGAGTGTTGGTCTTCATTGCTAGAGGGCTTGAATTTAAGAGCAGGGAGGTTATGCTGCAACTGTACAGGGTACTGGTGAGGCCATACCTGGAGTACTGTGTGCAGATCTGGTCTCCTTACTTGAGGAAAGATATAGTGGATTTGGTGCAGAGGAGGTTCACCAGTTTCATTCTGGAGATGAGGGGGTTAGCCTATGAGGAGAGATTGAGTTGCCTGGGCCATACTCGCTGGAATTCAGAAGAATGAGAGGGGATTTTATAGAAACTCTTAAAATTATGAAAGGGATAGATAGAGGCAGGAAGGTTGTTTCCACTGGTGGGTGAGACTAGAACCAGGGCACATAGCTTCAAGATTCAGGGGAATGGATTTAGGACCGATATGAGGAGAAATGGCTTTTCCCAGAGAGTAGTGAATCTGTGGAATTCTCTGCTCAGGGAAGCAGTAGAGGCTACCTCATTAAATATATTTAAGACACATAGATTTTTTCATAGTAGGGGAATTAAGGGTTATGGGGAAAAGGCAGGTAGGTGGATCTGAGTCCACGGCCAGATCAGCCACGATCTTACTGAATGGCAGAGCAGGCTCAATGGGCCAGATGGCCTCCTCCTGCTCCTATTTTTTATGTTTATGTAACTAAAACTTAAATTGGCCTGTCACTGTTTCCAGCGACATAAAATCCCAGAGGTCCAGCTCTCTGGCTGGACTCTACATCAAAGCAAGTTCATGATTTCCACATGCATGTGTATATCTGCAGGAATCCCACAAAATCCAGGCCATTTACCAAAATCTCTGTTGAGGATTTTGTGCTCTGTATATTTAATAATTCATCACAACAAGAGAATAGAGTGTCTTTGTACCATTTGTAAACTGCTCAAAATGTAATCTGCATCTTCTATTCCATATATGCAAAAAGGCCTTTACTGAAGGTTATAATTTAGAGTTTTTTTTATGTATTTGAATTAGCTTTGCTGAAGACAGGTTACTATCTGAGTGGTCATCTCCTCAGAATGCTTAAAGGGCATTGTCAGTTGCACTTTTTTAAATTAATCAACCTTTGTGTGAATTAAATATGATTCTCCATTAATTGATGATATTTGTTGTCCAAGGATTTATTCCCTTCTGATTTGCATTCCATCATTTCTGGTTTGCAAGCAAGAAGTCCCTGATATCAAATGGTTCTTATAACTTCGTGAACTTCTGACTTCAGTTTATACTTGAGGGTGTTTAAAAACAGCAGATGTTGTTTATCCATACATCTTTACTGAGATGCCAACCAGTAGGTCATTCAGCACTAATATCTTTGGGGATAAGCGTTAGGGTTAAGCATCCAGACTCAGTGTCAGTCAGAATTAAACATGGTAGATGTTGCTCCTCAGGCAAAGATGAAGTACCAACTCGTGAGCACTGTGTGTCTGATAACAGGAGTGTTGGAATGTATGGGGTCATATGAGGTTCTTTCAATAGATATGGCCAAACTCTATTTTTGCAGCATGCTTCAAAAAATATTTGAAAAAAACATTAGAATGCACTGGTTGATAAACTCTGCTAAACGATAAGGCGCATGATGAGCATCTCTCACTAGCAACGTGACAAATGATACCCATAGGGCTCTTGTACTTTTACACATCAATGATTTGCCTGGAAGCTTCACAAGAACCTTCCTTTGCTCATTCTTCTTGGGATGCACTGAGCCAATAAATAAACACTGAAAATAAAGGTTGTGAAGGGCCATCCTCTACAATCATACAATTGCAACTAAATGGCTTGCCCAGTACAGATGCAATAAATAGCAATTCTTTTCTTATTTTTGGAAAATAAACTTTATTCATGAAAAATATATACAAGAAATACAAAACACTAAATGGCTTTCTTTACATTCATTAGGGTCTATACATTTATAGTGTTTTCCAAGTCTCTACATTTGTAGTGTCATCAAGTTAATACATTCTATGTACCAAGCACCAATGCCACTCATGTTTCCTCTTTGAACAATACACCATCAAATGTCTGTGGGACTGTTACATAGGGCACAGGCCCAGTGGCGGCAGGACCTTAGATTGTAGTTCTTTCCCACAAAGCCTTTGTATTGGCTGCACCAAGCTTCATTTCCATAAAACATAAGAGCAGAATTAGGCTATTCGGCCCATCGAGTCTGCTCTGGCATTTGATCATGGCTGATTTATTTTTCCCTCTCAACCCCATTCTCCTGCCTTCTCCCCGTAACCTTTGACACCCTTACAAATCAAGAATCTATCAACCTCCTCTTTAAATATACCCACTGACTTGACCTCCACAGCAGTCTGTGGCAATGAATTCCACAGATTCACAGCCCTCTGGCTAAAGATTTCATCCCCTATCGTGTACTCCTCCAGCCTGGAATGTGCCTGGTGGCAGCGTTCACTTACAAACATCTCATTGTACCGGAAGACCAACAAGTGGGCATACTGAAATGCATCTTCCATTGATGATCTTCCAGAAGCACTTGATGTTTGCCTTGGTATGTGTCCCTGGCATGTAGATCAGAGAGTCCTCTGTTACATAGCTGCTTCAGATGAACCTCGACAAGGACACTTGAGTCTTTTTCCAGATCTTCATTGCAAATATGCAGTCCACAAAGAGGTGGGCGATTATCTCATCCTCGTCACAGTCATCTCAAGGGCATCATGAGACTCTGATCATGCAGGAAGGATCTGACAGTGAGGGCCCCTCTCGCTGCCAGGCAAGCGAGGTCTTGATGCTTGGTGGTGAGTTCTGGTGATGAGGCATTGTGCCAAATGGTTTTGGCAGTCTGCTTGGGAAGTCATCCCACAGGATCCATCATGTCGTTTTCCCAACGGGCCTATGGCACATTCTGTGCTGACTATACTGTCTGACAGACGTGGTCAATTAAGAGCTGTTCACCTATTAGCCAGGCTTCTCTTCATAAAGAGAAAGAATAAATGAAGCTGTTGGGTTTGTGCAATAACTGGCTCACTTTATAGCTATTGAGACTGGCTTTTTATTTCCAGTTGTTTTATAAACTATTTCAGATTCTCAAATATAGGAATCCTCAAACCACTAGATTATTCTAGTACACTGTCATGCTACCAGTTGTCATGCTCTAAAACCAGTGCAGTATTCTAAAGCATATTCTTTATCATAATTTGTAGAAAAGAGCAATTACATTTTTGATATGTGTATGTAATCTTTGCAAATATAGATATATGCTTTTCATGGTTTGATAAAATTATAGTTCAAGACATTTTATTAAGTCCTGTTCCTCTGCCTCTGAAGATGAATGTTAATGCATGTTTCTCCTCTTCCTTTTGCAGTGAGTATGTTTTTGAATACATTAACCCCCAAATTCTACGTTGCTCTGACAGGCACATCATCCTTGATCTCAGGGCTTATTCTGGTAAGTAAATATTATTGTCATTATTACTATGAATAATAATGTAGACATTGTTGCAGCAGGACCAGATGTGGGATTGTCCATGCTCATCAGCCACATTTTCTGTTTTTCCACCTGTTATCATCTCTTGTGTTCTGCAAGCCTTTTAACACCACTGCTTACATGGAGTCTATTCGTTAACCCTTGGGATTTTATGTCACTGGAAACCAGGAGGTTCCTGGGTTTGCAGATCCATAAATATCGATTTCTGCTGACATCTTAAAGGTCCCTGAATGCCAGTCACTGAGCTCTCTGTTCCTGATACTGAGAAACTTCCTGACTTCCATTTCCCAGGCTGTCATCTCTGAATCACAGCACTGAGGTATTGCCCTTGACTGGGGAAATTTGGTTAGCCATCTGATTTGTCGGTTTACTTGAATTGGTCTTTTCAGAGGTCACCATCTTGACCTTAACTTAGTTTCTCTCTTTAATCGTGCTGCTTGATCTGCTATTTTCTTAACTTTATGCTTTGTTTCTGATTTCCAGCATCTGCAGTATCTTGCTTAGGTTATTGGCCATTTCTTAATTCACAACAGTCTCCATACACTACACCCTATTGTTTCCCAAATGCCATTCTGACAGATACAATTCGTACAATGAAGGAGAGAAAGGGGCAGTATTGTGTTTGTGCAGACTTTGCCTGTTTCTCTCTTGTTTCATTAATCCTGTTTTATGGGCATGCAACAGTATCACAGGTGATTTCCCATTTGGATGGGTTTTAGGAAGTGGATGGAAATATAAAGCTGCACTATTATAATGCACGTTTTCTCTATTAATCCTAAAATGATAAAAGATAACCTGAGCCAACAGATGATTTGCCTTTTGGATTTTAGAACTTTGCTTTTGGAGAGTTACAGCCAACTCTTTGCTAAACGTGTATCTCACTGCATTGGGCATGGGACGTGTAATATACCTGTTGAAGGCTCATCTTTCTTTTTGGTTTTATATTTCTTACCTAAAGACATTGTTGGGACAGATAACAGGTGAGCAGATAAATTCACTGCACATTCTGTTTGGAGACAGCAACATAAGTTTCCAGGCATTAACACACGGGAGGCAGTGAAGGATAAGCAAAGTACAAATTATTTGTTTGACCTGGGAAGATGGAGTACAGGGAGTTTGTCACATCCATCAGTGATAAAGCAAAGGCTTCGTTCTTATAATCAATGGATTAAAGAAAGTGCAGTGTCATCTGACAGGTTTAGTAATTTGTGTTCTCCGCAGATTTGTGTGTCATGTGGATTATATTGTGAGTGCTTTACATTATGTCATTCACCATTGCCATGTTGCTGAGTCCATTGATTAATACAAGAACTGTCTGGAAGATGCACATGAATCTTTTTGCTGTAAATACTTAAGAAATTTTTTAAATGATTTTGAAATGTCTGTTTCATTGCAGTCAAACTCTGTCCTAAGATTTAGTAATGTGGTCATGATGGAAATGTATCCCCATCTCCCCAGCATAATTCAGGCAACACCATGGATTATAATGTTGAGTCTAAGTATGGTATTTACTTATAGATGAATTGCAAAAGTATTATATTATTACACCACACCCAAATAACAAAATAAAAGAGAGAATTCTTCACCAAGACAGTACAACTTTAATATCTCAATAAAGAGCTGTTCCTATTTAGTTCTTCCTCCATATGTCCTTTATTGTGCATTTCAAATAAAGTGGTAAATCCATTAAAGTACATTTTTGATTTGTAGGGTTGAGTGGAGTGGGAAGATTCTCCCAATCTCTCGGCATTACATTGCCATTTACGTTGTTTGTCTAGGGTTATTGTTGAAGTGTGAAACACTAGGAGAAACCCCACTGAAATTCTACCCCGGCCTGCATGACTGTATCATTACCCAGATACAGATGCCTATCTTGTGAGGATGTTAGACACGCTGATCTGTTTAATGATGGTGTAGAATTAAATTCTTGAAAGTAACGTTTCAATTTGTCGTTTTTGAGTTCTAGTTTTTCCACCAGTAAGAAATAACAAACTTTATATAATGCCTTTCCAAGCTCAGGATGTCCCAAAGTACTTCTTAGCCAATTGCAAACTTTTGAAGCATAGTCACATTATTAATTAGAGAAATGGAGCAAAGACATAGGTAGAATCTACAAAACTCAAGAAATGGCTCAGAACAGTCCATACAACAAAGCCTAGGGGGCTGGACAACATCTTGGAAGAGTACTGAAGACCAATGTTGCAGAGCTAGTCATGGCTCTAGCCAAGCTGTTCTGGTACAGTTACAACACTGACATCTACCCAACAATGTGGAAAGTTGCCTACCTATTTCCTGTTCACAAATGCCAGGACAAATCCAATCTGGCTAATTACTGTCAATCCAACCATTCTTAATCATGGGCAAAGTGATGAAAGGTATTGTTGATCATCCTGTCGAGCAGCATTTGTTATCCAGTAACCTGGAGAAGGTAGAGTAAGACCTGGTGGCAATTAATATTCTCATCCCAGAAGTGACAGACAATGACCATTTCCAACAAGAGAGAGTCTGTTTTCAGTTAATGGAATTACCGTTGCAGAGTACCCCAGGATCAATGTTCTGGGAATCACCAGTGACCAGTAACTCAACTGGACCATCCATGAAAATATTGTGGCTACAAAAACATGGAGGCTGGGTAACTGGTGATAAATTCACTTCCTGACACCCCAAAGCCTTTCCACCATCTACAAGGCACAAGTCAGAAACTGATGAGGTTCTCTCCACTTGTCTGAATGAGTGAAACCCCAGTAACTGGAGAAGCTCGACACCATGCAGGACAAAGCAACCCACTTGATTGGCATCCCATCCATCACCCGAAACATTCATTGCCTCCACCACTGGTGCACATGAACTGCAGTGTGTACCATCTGCAAAATGCACAAGGTTCCTGAGCTACAATACTGCAACAGCACCTCCCGTACCTCCGACCTCTACCGCCAAAAGGGCAAGGCCGTTAGATGCATGGAACCACCACCACCTACATGTTCACCACTAATACTGTCTTGACTTGGAAGTGTAATCATTGTTCCTTCATTGATGCTGGGTCTGTATCCTGGAATTCCACTCACTCAGTAGGACCGTGGGAGCACCTTCACCATACAAACTTCAGCAGTTGCAGAAGGTCAATACCTTCCCAGGTGCTATTGGTGGTAGTCAATAAATGCCAGCCGTGCCAGTGACACCCACAGCCTGAAAAATGAAGGAAGAGCTGAACAGGCTGATCTAATAGAAGTCCCTGTGGTTATGAATAATTTTGATACAGAGGAGATGTGGAGACAATGTTTCAAATCAAGAATAGGAGGCCATAAGTATTGCATGTTGTCATTACCTGGAAAGTATTTAGAATGTTGAACTTGCTACCACAAGGAGTGATTGAGGCAATTTGCACAGATATGTATTGAAGCAGGTTGAATATACACATGAGGGGGACAGAGGGATGTGTTACTGGAGATCAATGAAGAAGTGTGGGTGGATGCTTGTGTGGTGTACCAGCAATGTGTGGACGTATTGGACTGAATGTCCTTTTGTCTGTGCTGTAACTACTGTGTAGTAGTGTGGAACTTTCTGAAAATATTAAACCTATTCATTCAAGCCATAGGCTAATATCCAGAAACATTGAACTCCTTTCCACTTGACTGATTGCCCGCAAGATGATCCTTATTCACAGCCACCAGAAAGAAAGGAACCCCTTCTATTTTAACTATTTCTAAGTACTATTAAAAGAACTGTTGCATTGAATTTAATGTTTGCATTAATTTTAATGTGAGGTATTTGCTTTGGGTCAACTATGATTACATCTTATGAGCTATACAAGATTTTCAGGTGCAATGATTTTTTTTTCGGTCCACAGATATTCGAATGGTGGTATTTTCGAAAGTATGGCACGTCATTTATTGAGCAAGTCTCAGTCAGCCATCTCCGGCCATTGCTTGGTGGAGTGGACAACACCACACCCAGTAACTCCACCTCGAATAATGGAGATACCGACTCCAACAGACAAAGTGTATCAGGTAACAGGCAGCAACAGGAATAGTCATTTTATAATCCTATGGGCCTAAACGTTGTACGTCCTCCCACTGAGTAGCAGGAGTCAGGGCTTGCTGGCTGAGGGACAATATTGAGGACTCTGGCAAAGTTATCAGACAGTAAATGTTTCACTGAGATAATATAATAGGTTCGTAGAGCCATTGCCACACCCTTGAGGTTGCCTCGGTGAGTTTAGCAATCTGTTAGAGGACAGATTGTCGGCTGTCCAATGTCCTTCAGATCATATTGTATTCTAGATTGCCCACATGCTTTTAGAGATGCACACTGACTTTAAGTGGCACAGGCAAGCTTTAGGCTCACTGGTCTCTCTCAGTGCTTGGCCTTTGTTAAGGCATGCAGCCACTTAATAACAGTGTTCAGTGCTGTCTTTATGCATCTCAGCAAGCAGTATGGAGAAGATCTGCTATCTGCATTGAGATGGTAGATTTGATGCACAGCATAATTCCTGTAGCTTGTTTCTGGGGCTATTTTTCTTGGTCCCCAATGTGTTTAGCACATTTGGAAACTGACATCAGATAGTTTATACTTTTCTCCATTTAGGGATTAAAGCAACAGCTAATTCCCTAACAAACTACTTCGGAAAACTTTATAAATTGCTTATTTTGTCACAAAGGAACTGTGAAAGAGAAATGTTATGTGGGTATCCTGTCAAAGCTAATGATGTGTCTGATATGTTATTTACTTGGCAGCCTGAACATACTTTATAAATAAACATTGCTATCTTTCTCATGCTAATGTAGTTTAATGAACAGTTCATATTTATAGATGCTAATCAGCCGCAGCAAATTTTTGTTGCAAGTAACTTTTATTAGACGTACCTGATGAACAACACACTAATGACTTGCTTTTGGGTCCTTCTTTCTCCTTGTAAGTTTCAATATAAAGCGATTCTTGCAATTTAGTTTAAGATTATGAATGCCGAACTTACTGTTATACTGCAAATTCATTCAGCAATGAATTGATCATTGCAGCACTCCAAAAAGAGTGTGGTTGGAATTGATGCCCTAATCCAGAAACTTTGCCTGAGGTACCTTCTGCTAAAACTAGCAGCAATGGTTCAATCCACTTGAATCATTTAAGTCTTGATTTGCATGCAACTGGAGTGTAGGAAAAGATCTGGAAACAATTTACGATGTTTAAGTGATTTAGACAAAGATTATGCAAGATTGTGTAATTGCCTTGGGTGTTGGTTTTAAATAGTAAATCAACTGGGAGGTTCCTGATAATGAAGAGACTAGTTGTAAATCTATCAGTGATCCATGTTCCCTGAAGCATGGTACATGTGTAATACTTAATAGAAAATAAGTTTTTCAGCAGTGTTTCTAGGAAATTTCCCTTTCTTCATCACCTGAAGAACTTCAGTTTGCATTGATGATAAAACTGGTGATTATGAGATTATAAAAAGCCAATTTCCTCAGATAAATGAGGGCAACGGAGCACAGAAGGAGCCAATAAATCCATCGAGACTTATAACTCTTGCACCAAATTTACTGATAGAATGATCCTTTCATCTCATTACAGCTCCATCAGCACACCCTTCTCCATTAGGCTGTCAGTGGAAATGAGTGCACATTATTCTCAAGACTGACTATTGTCAATATTGTCCTATCTCCATTCATAACTGTCCACAGGGTTATTGTGCAGAGTGAAATGGCTTAGATACTTCATGGAACTGCAATTATCAAACCACATACTAGGGCTTCAGTTTGTTAGTGTGATTATTGTCATTGGTCAGAGAGTGGAGTGTGCTGCTTCTCTCTTCCAGCATGGCAGATTTCAGAGTATGCCCTGAAAGCAAGGTGATATGAATATGATATACTGAGCCATTCCTACAGACAATAATTAGACTACACTAAAGAGAATAATTTACATTGGGATTCCATTGTGTATCTTAATTTGGAAGGTTCGCCAAGAAAATTTCCGGATTACTGCTTGTGCTAAGTGACAGTGGGTATAGGAACAGAATGAGGAGGAGGTTAAATGCGTGGCTGAGGGATTGGACTAAGGAGCAGGGATTCAGATTTCTGGATCATTGGGGCCTCTTTTGGGGAAGGTATGACCTGTTCAAAGAGGACGGGTTGCACTTGAATCCCAGGGGGACCAATATCCTGGTGGGGAGGTTTGCTAAGGCTACTGGGGAGAGTTTAAACTAGAATTGTTGGGGGGTGGGATCCGAACTGGAGAGACTAGGGAAGAGGTGTTTGGCTCTCAAATAGAGAAAGCTAGTAGTAGGTACGATAGGCAGGTGATAGAGAAGGGACATGCTCAGACAGGTTTGAGATGTGTCTATTTTAACGCAAGGAGTATTGTGATCAAGGCAGATGAGTTTAGAGCTTGGATCAATACTTGGAGCTATGATGTGGTGGCCATTACAGAGACTTGGACGGCTCAGGGACTGGAATGGTTGCTTCAAGTGCTGGGTTTTAGATGTTTCAGAAAGGACAGGGAGGGAGGCAAAAGAGGTGAGGGAGTGGCACTGTTGATCAGAGATAGCGTCACAGCTGCGGAAAAGGTTGATGTCGTGGAGGGACTGTCTACGGAGTCTCTGTGGGCAGAGGTTAGGAACAGGAAGGGGTCAATAACTTTACTGGATGTTTTTTATAGGCCGCCCAATAGTAACAGGGATATTGAGGAGCAGATAGGGAAGCAGATCCTAGAAAGGTGTGAGAATAACAGAGTTGTTGTGATGAGGGATTTTAATTTCCCAAACATTGATTGGCATTTCCAGACAATGAGGGGTTTAGATGGGGTGGAGTTTGTTAAGTGTGTTCAGGAAGGATTCTTGACACAATATGTAGATAGGCCTACAAGAGGAGAGGCTGTGCTTGATTTGGTATTGGGAAATGAACCTGGTCAGGTGTCAGATCTCTCAGTGGGTGAACATTTTGGTGATAGTGATCATAATTCTATCTCCTTTACGTTAACACTGGAGAGAGATAGGAACAGACAGACTAGAAAGGCGTTTACTTGGAGTAAAGGGAATTATGAGGCTCTCAGGCAGGAAATTGGAAGACTAAATTGGAAACAGATGTTCTCAGGGAAAAGTACAGAAGAAATGTAGCAAATATTCATGGGATATTTGTGTGGAGTTCTGCACAGGCATGTTCCAATGAGACGGGAGTCATGAGAGGATACAGGAACCGTGGTGTACAAAGGCTATAATAAATCTAGTCAAACGGAAAAGAAAAGCTTACAAAAGGTACAGAGAGCTAGGTAATGTTAGAGATCTGGAAGAATATAAGGCTAATAGGAAGGAGCTTAAGAAGGAGATTAGGAGAGCCAAAAGGGGGCATGAGAAGGCCTTGGCGGGCAGGATTAAGGAAAACCCCAAGGCATTCTACAAGTATGTGAAGAGCAAGAGGATAAGATGCAAAAGAATAGGGCCTATCAGGTGCAGCAGTGGGAAAGTGTGTATGGATCCGGAAGAAGTAGCGGAGGTACTTAATGAATACTTTATGTCAGTATTCACTACAGAAAAAGATCTGGGGGATTGTAGTGGGGACTTGCAGCGGGCTGAAAAGCTTGAGCATGTAAATATTAGGAAGGAGAAGGTGCTGAAACTTTTGGAAAGCATCAAGTTGGATAAGTCACTGGGACCAGATGAGATGTACCGCAGGCTGCTGTGGGAGGCGAGGGAGGAGATTGTGGAGCCTCTGACGACGATCTTTGCATCGTCGATGGAGATGGGAGAGGTTCCGGAAGATTGGAGGGTGGCGGATGTTGTTCCCTTATTCAAGAAAGGGAGTAGTGATAGCCCAGGGAATTATAGACCGGTGAGTCTTACCTCAGTGGTTGGTAAGCTGATGGAGAAGATCCTGAGAGGCAGGATTTATGAACATTTGGAGAGGTATAATATGATTAGGAATAGTCATCATGGCTTTGTCAAGGGCAGGTCCTGCCTTATAAGCCTGATGGAATTTTTTGAGGATGTGACTAAACACATCAATGAAGGGAGAGTAGTAGGTGTAGTGTATATGGATTTCAGCAAGGCGTTTGATAAGGTACCCCATGCAGGGCTTATTGAGAAAATAAGGAGGCATGGGATCCAAGGGGACATTGCAATGTGGATTCAGAATTGGCTGGCCCACAGAAGGCAAAGAGTGGTTGTTGAAGGGTTGTATTCTGCGTGGAGGTCGGTGACCAGTGGTGCACCTCAGGGATCTATACTGGGACCCTTGCTCTTTGTGATTTTTATAAACAACCTGGATGAGGAAGTGGAGGGGTGGGTTAGTAAGTTTGCAGATGACACAAAGGTTGGGGGTGTTGTGGATAGTTTGGAGGGCTGTCAGAGGTTACAGAGGGACATAGATAGGATGCAAAGTTGGGCTGAGAAGTGGCAGATGCAGTTCAACCCAGATAAGTGTGAAGTGGTTTATTTTGGTAGGTCAAATATGATGGCAGAATATAGTATTAATGGTAGGACTCTTGGCGGTGTGGAGGATCAGAGGGATCTTGGGGTCCGAGTCCATAGGATGCTCAAAGCGGATGCCCAGGTTGACTCTGTGGTTAAGAAGGCATATGGTGTATTGTCCTTCATCAATCGGGGAATTGAATTTAGGAGCCGAGAGGTATTGTTAGGTCCCTGGTCAGACCCCACTTGGAGTACTGTGCACAGTTCTGGTCACCTCACTACAGGAAGGATGTGGAAGCCATAGAAAGGGTGCAGAGGAGATTTACAAGGATGCTGCCTGGAATGTGGAGCATGCCTTATGAAAGCAGGTTGCAGGAACTTGGCCTTCTCTCCTTGGAGTGACAGAGGATGAGGGGGGGACCTGATAGAGGTATATAAGGTGATGAGAGGTATTGATCGGGTAGATGGAGGCTTTTCCCCAGGGCTGAAATGGTGGCCACAAGAGGACATAGGTTTAAGGTGCTGGGGAGCAGGTATAGAGGAGATGTCAGGGGTAAGTTTTTTACTCAGAGAGTGGTGAGTGCGTGGAATGGGCTGCTGGCAACGGTGGTGGAGGCGGATACGATAGGGTCTTTTAAGAGACTGTTGGATAGGTGCATGGAGCTGAGAAAAATAGAGGGCTTATGGGTAAGCCTAGTAATTTCTAGGGTAGGGACATGTTCAGCACAGCTTTGTAGGCCGAAGGGCCTGAATTGTGCTATAATTTTTCTATGTTCTAAAATGTTTAATATAATATGATGTACTTTGAAACAAAATTTAACCATTCCAGCTTTCTCCCAATACAATAATCTACAACAATAATAGTTTTTACAGGCAGAACAAGTCTCCTTTGAACAAAATACACAACATTAAGTATATCTTGAATGGGGAACAATGCATCAGAAACCACACAAAGATTGTTGCTCCCCATCTATTCCAAAAGCATTAAATTCCACAGCTAAAATTCGGAGTCAAATTTATTCTGCAGAGTAATTGTGGAATAATAAAATATGGGAAGTTACTTATGTTGCAATTTCTTAGAAGTAAATGGTGAAATCAAAACTACTAATTTTCCCTCTTCTTCTGAAGTGAGTAGCCAAGGCTGCTGCTTCTGTGCCAGTCCACAAATGCAAACATGTGTTTGAGCTGTATTGTGATTGCATATGGAAAGCCACACTTCACTAATTGAGATTCTGTTTGTTTCATCTTTTGTTTTAAATTCAGTGCTTCATTGTTATTTACTCCCATTTAAAACCTCAAAACTAATTGAATGACTTGAAAAACTACAACCTGTGAAAGTAATTTCTTTTTAACAATTCATTATTTTTCCTTTCCATAAAGCTTTGATAAAACAATTAAGGAAAGTACACATTCTTTTATAGAATATACAATAAGTTTTGAACAACCAATCCTCCCCCATAGTTAGTAGCAGACGATGGCCAGACATTATTAATAATGAAAAAAACAAAACAAAGCTAAAACTCTTCTCTCCAAATCCCTGGTTAAAAATAGTCTTCTTGTCTGTTTCACTTATCCAACTACACTCATAAACCATGATAACCTTTTCAGAGTTCCAAAAGTTGACTCACTGCTTCAGAAGTTATCAAGCATCTTCAGTGTATTACATCCAAGTTCATCTGTTCATTTCTAATTCTCTGATTCTAATTGATATTTGTAATTATTTTTACAGTGAAATATTTTGTTTTAGCAAATCATCATTCCTCATCATTTTACTTTCCAAAATAACTATATTTTAGACATCACAGTTCAAGAGCAGTTTTGAAATTTTGACTTAAAATTCCATCAAGTAATCCTGTACATATTTAAAAATCATTATCCAGAAGGAAAGAGATCACAAAATAGAGGGGCTGATCATTTGTTTAGGGAGGAGGTGTGCAATAGAAAGGATTAATGTCATTAAATGTATTTTCTCTCCTTTGCCCTATGTAGATTCTTTTCTGATATATCTTCCCTCCATTTGCTGTTAAGAAATTATAAGTGGGTTTCCTGTCATGAAGTGAAATGTTATGCATAACAATAATGTGTTGTAATTATTACATAATTGGTTTCTGTTTACTCCGACAGAATGCAAGGTGTGGCGAAATCCACTAAATTTATTTAGAGGAGCAGAATATAATCGGTGAGTAATTCTGTGCGTACTGTACAATAGAGCATATGGAAATGTCTCATTTAATTGTATAATTATTATCTTTAAGCTGCATATATGATATAACATGTAATGTTACAAATGTCTGCTATAATCCTGTATTTCTCTGAACTGTTTGATTTTCATTTGCTGTACTTAATACTAAAAAAAATTGTTTGCAAAGATGCAACTGTAAGATTGTCCTATGAAAGCGTTACTAGCTACAACATTGATAAGATATCTTTATTAGTCATATGTACTGTACATCGAAACACAGAGTGAAATGCATCTTTTGCGTAGAGTGTTCTGGGGGCAGCCAACAAGTGTGGCCACACTTCCGGCACCAACAAAGCATGCCCACAACTTCCTAACCCGTATGTCTTTTTTGGACAGGTACTTCTTTCTCATTGTTAATGCAGCGTTAAACAATATTTTGTTTTCCAAAAGAAGGGAGTGTAATTTCTAGGACAAGAGTTTTTGTTTTGTTTTAAGCACTGTGATGGAGATTGTTGGTATTCAGCGAATCCTGGCACTTGTTAGTGGTAGTGTTTGATCATTGTTCCCTTGTATTCTTTCAAAGGTATACGTGGGTAACAGGAAGAGAACCACTGACTTACTATGACATGAATCTTTCTGCACAAGATCATCAGACCTTCTTCACATGTGAGACTGATCACTTACGGCCTGCAGACGCTAGTAAGAAGGACTGTAAGATCGAAAACTCATATATTTGTGAATATTGCTTCCTTTAATCACTGTTCGCCTGTTAAATATGTCGTTCAAAAACCAGGAGAAGGCACTGTGCACCCATCTGATTAGAGTGTGGAGTGGGCTGGTTGGCATAGATTTCAAGATGGTTGGTGGGTGGTTGCGTGTTGAGTGGGTGGTTAGAGGGACAAAGAGTGCCCACCTCCCTCTGGCAGCACTGTGGGTGTCACTGTTTGGACTTGTCCTCCTACTATCCTACCTGCAGATAATGGAGCACCCTGGCAAGATAACCATGACTCCATTTCTCCCAGTGATGACCAGCAAGGTAGAGTGGCACAACCCTCATTCCTTTCATCTGAAATGCACTAAAAACCTCTGGAATAAACATTGATGGATTGTTGGTTAAGTCTTGGCCAGGTTTCTCAGTAAGTCTCCTGATGTGTTTTAAAAGTCCTCTTAATAGTCAGCTGGACAGTCATCCCAAACACAGGCTACAGCTCTTTTACTAAGACAGCATTATATACCAACACCAACCAATCAGGCATATAAATATTCTCTCCACCACCATCCACTCCCTAATCTCTCCTAGGAAATAAATGTATGCGACGTTATATGCACATAAATTGTTTTCTGCAAATCTTTTCTTCTAAAACTGCAACAAAATATTCACTGTGCTTTTCTTTAATGGAAAGCAATCTTGCGTTGCTATGACATTTGTCTGAACCAATATTTATTGAAGTGTTCCTCTGTCCTGAATGCTTAATCATAAATTCATGAACATCAGATGATGCATTTCTGCCAGCTGCTTAGACATTTTAAGTCTCACAGTGGTGCTTGTAATCTGGAAGATAACACTGTTAAATTAATGTTTCTTTCAGCTTTAAGAAGCATTATTTCACACAGTGAAGCAAAAAAAAATTGTTTGGTATTCTACAAAAGCAAAAAATAAACTGCAAATTGCCATCAATTTTGTAAAATTGGTTTATAAATTCCATGTACAATATAACTTGTGCAAATGGAATATAACCTCCTTCTAACCCAGACATCTACTTATGATTTTTTTAATACTACTTGTGCTTAAATTAAACTATTTATGAAATATTAAAAGAGGCTCAAAGGTAAGAAAAGTGAAAAAGTTGGCAGGTGGTGAGTGAGCACCAATTTGAAGCTTCAGAGAGAGATCCCTGTACTCCTATCTAAAGCTTGATCTGCACTGTTAGATCAATAATTGTGAGTTCATTATAGATTTCATGAAATTGTTGGTGAGAGCACACCAGAATTCCCTTGATAATTAGTTTATTTTCCATTCATTCTCAGGAAGTGGGTGTCACTGTCAAGGCCAACATTTGTTGGCCATTCTTAATTGGTGGTGGCCTTTCTTCATGAGCTTCCAAGGGCTCATGCTATTAGATAGAGGCCTTCCTTCAATGACCCCCCCCCACCATCGAGGAAATCTTCAAGAGGTGGTGCCTTAAGAAGGTGGCATCCATTGCTAAGGACCCTCACCATCTGGGACATGCTCTCTTCTTGTTACTACCATCAGGGAGGAGGCACAGGAGCCTGAAGACCCACACTTGATGATTCAGAAACCACTTCTTCCCCTCCACCATCAGATTTCTGAACGGTCCATGAACACTACCTCATTGTTCCTTTATTTTTGCACTGTTTAATTTTTTTTTAATTTATAGTAATTTTATTCTTTGCACTGTACTGCTGCCGCAAAACAACAAATTTCACATCAAGTAAGTCGGTGATAATAAATCTGATTTTGATTCTGATGACAGCAGTGTGGTGTAAGTCCAGATCAAGGTGGTATGTTACTTGGGGAAACTGGTGCTTTTACACACTTGCTTTCTTCTTCAAACTATTTATTAATTTTCAAATTAGTACAAAATAATATATATAACATTAGTAATTTTACATATGGTGCAAAGAGATCGGGATAACAATCATAACAGTTAATATATATAATCACAAGGAGTAAAAAAAAGTAATCTAGACCTCCTGTTCTCTTATTAAGTGAACAAATACAAAAGGAAAGATTGAAAAAAAATGAAATTCAATTATATGAAAGAAGAACCCCCAAATCAAAAAAAAATTGATAATAAACCAAAAAAAACCCAAAAACTTCAAAAAAAAACTGGACTGATATTTCTTCAATTAAAAAGAAAAAGAAACATTACTATGTCGTCAACTCCACTCCTCTGCATTCAAGGGTTATTGAAAGGGATCTGAAAAAGGTCAGCTTATATCATATGAAAATATTGAATAAATGGACTCCAAACTTCCTCAAATTTAAGCGAAGGATCAACAGTACCACTCATAATTTTTTCTAAGTTTAAACATGCTATAGTTTGAGAAAACCACTGAAAAGTGGTGGGAGGTATTGGATCCTTCCATTTGAACAAAATGGATCGCTTGGCCATTAATGTGACAAAGGCGATCATACGACAAGCAGAAGCAGATAAATGGCGAGATTCCATCATTGGTAACCCAAAAATTGCAGTAATAGGATGAGGTTGTAAATCAATATTCAATACAGATGAAATAACGTTAAAAATATCTTTCCAATATTTTTCCAAAAGGGGCAGGACCAGAACATATGTGTCAGGGAAGCCACCTTGGAATTACATCTGTCACACTTAGGATTTGTATGATGATAAAAACGGGCTAACTTGTCCTTGGACATATGGGTCCTGTGAACCACCTTAAACTGTATCAAAGAGTGTCTAGCACACATTGAAGATGTATTAACTAATTGAAGAATTTTCTTCCATGTCTCTGTAGGTAAAAGTATCTGGAGTTCTCTTTCCCATTCATTCTTAATTTTATCAAGTTCCTCTGAACGTATTTTCATAATCCGATCATAAATTATTGCTATCAGGCCCTTCTGATAAGGATTAAAACCTAAAATTTTTTCCATAATTTCAATTTTATATGGTGTCGGAAAAGAAGGTAAAGTAACTTTTAAAAGATTTCTAATCTGTAAATATCGAAAAAAATGTGATCTAGGCAAATTGTGTTTATTAGACAACTGTTCAAAAGATAAAAAATAGTTAACAATGAATAACTCTCGAAAACATGTTATGCCCTTCATTTTCCATAAGGAAAAGGCTGAGTCAGTTCTAGATGGTTGAAAGAAAAAATTAGATTGAATAGAACTTGAACAGACTTGCTTTCTTTTGTCCCTTTGGGTGATGTAGTTTGTGGGTTTGGGAAGTGATGGTCCATTGTTAAATAACAGCAGTGGTATCTCTAGATAATGCAGTTATTGTATGTTTCTGGCTGATGATTAACTGTGAAAGGTACTAATCGAGTAGCTTTGTCCTTGAATGGTGTTGAAATTGTTTTGTTTAAACTGAACCCTTCTAAGAAATGGACACTATTCCATCATACTCTTTAGCTTTACCATGTAGCTAGTGGAGAGACTTTGGGAAGTCAGAAGATAAATCAACCAACACTAGAACCGCAGCCTCCACCTACTTGTAAAACAATGACTATTGTGCAGCTGGTGTTATTGCAAACTGTAAGTTGATAGTGGGGGGGGGGGGGGGGGGGGGGGGTTGTCAGCAGTGGTTATGCCATTGAGTATTTTGGTAAGCTGATTTAGATTCTCTCTTGCTGGAGAAGACCATTTAGTGCTGTAGATGTTGCTCATCACTTAGCCACTCAAGGTTGGACGTGGTCCGCATCATGCATTATTCAGGCAAGAACTGTTTTTTTAAACATGGGATATGGGTTTTGCTGTCAAGGCCGGCACTTAATACCTAATTTGTCACATGAAGATGTGGTGAGCATCAACTTGAATCCCTGGAGTCTGTGGTAAAAGTACACTGGCATTACTGGTGGGTCAGGAGTTGTAGGATTTTGATCCAGGGAGAATGATGGATTGTCTCTAGTTTAGATGGTCTGTAACTTGGAAGAAATCTTGAAGGTAGTGGTGTTCTCTTGCGCCTGGTATCCTTGTTCATTGCCCTAAGTGGTAGAAGTTGTGGGTTGTGAAGGTGCAGTTGAAGAAACCTTGACAGGTCATTACAGTGCATTTAGTAGATAGGTGCAGACTGCAGCCATGATGCACTGGTGGTGGACAGATTGAATGCTCAGGCTTGTGAATGGGATGTCAATCAATCTGCTTGTTTTGCTCTTGACAGGCTTCCTGAAAGTTGTTCAGCTGCACTGAAGCAAGTGGAAATTATTCCACTAGATTCCCACATGCCTTGTAGTTGGTGGAAAAACTTTGAGGAGTTAGGTGGTGATTCATTCGTGCAGAAAACACAGCCTTTGAACTGTTCCAGCTATGGTATTTATAACGTTAATCCAGTTAATTTTCCAGTTATTGAGTCCTCCAGAACATTGATGGTAATGTAATTAAATGTCAAGGGTAGGTGTTTAGATTCTTACTGGAATTGACCCATGTATGCATGTTACTTGCCACTCAATCAGCCCATGCCTAAATATTGACTAGGTCTTGCTGCAAACTGATGTATTCTGCTTCGATTTGTATTTTGAGGCGTCACAAATGAAACTGAATATTGGAGAGCGAGGAAAACAGTTCTGAGCAATGGAATCGTGTTCATAAAGCCTCTTGAAAGTAGTTCGACTTAACTTCAAAATGACTATCCCACAAGAGTGCTGTCTTCATAATGATGCAATCTAGTGAGAGCTACAAGATTAACTCAGTGAAGTGAATTTTTAGATTCGTGTATTTCTTTTTCGTGGGTCATTGTTAGAGTTTTATTACTGTCTCCATTATCCTTTTGTTCAGAAGAATGCTGCCAGAGCCAAATCGTTTACTAGTTCTCGCAAAGTGAAGAAAGGTTATTGCTACATTTGATGCACCTCAATTAGAAATTGTTTGTAGATTAATGCCTGGGAAAAGGGTAGGTGAACTTTCAAATTCCAGTGACGTGTTCCATCTTGTTTTGAATAATGCTTTTATTTCATTTGAACAGTAATGCAAAAAGCTTGGAGAGAGAGGAACCCACAAGCAAGAATCTCAGCAGCACATGAAGCCTTAGAATTAAATGAGTGAGTGATGTTTTTGCTTTATGCGTTTGTCCCTTTTTATAACTAGAAGTTCTGATCAATTGTTCCAGTGAATTTGATGTATACTCTGAACATGGCCTGGCTATCCAAATGCAACCTACTTCTTGGCAATATATCCAATATGAAGTAAGGGTCCACCCTTGTTTTAATGCTGATGTACTCTGATCAACATTTTGTACATTTTTTTAATTTCCACTGAGTTCTGACCAGACCACTATCCGCTTTCCACCCAGGATATTTTACCATTGGCGTCCACTGCTACAGCCGCTGCAAGCAAAAAGAAGGACCCAAAATGGAATAAAGTTCACAATGTATGTTCCTAAAGAGTTACCTGGGAGTGATTTTAAGGCTGTATCAAAAGTAGGATGACAGTGATGAACTGCTTGAGCTGTGCTCTTGTGATTTGTGACATTATCTGAACTACTCAAAGAAATCACTGCGTCTTAATCACTCCTGGGTGTCCATTATTGTCCATTCCATTGAATTGTCTTGGCATCACACCAGCTGGTCTGAGAATTGTACAATCTGGCACTCATATTTAATTCACTCACTGAGCCCCGTTCTGCAGAAGGCTTCTCACATCATTGCAGTAACAGAAAGGTTTCAGTGTTTGGCTTATTAGCTGCTCATCAACATTTATATATATTAAAAACTAACAATAAGATCCAGCTCGTTTAGCATGACACCAACATGTCCCTGTGTGCACATTTAACAGGAATTAATATTCTGATGACCACTGTTTAATTAATTGTTTTTATAATCACTAAAACATTCATTGGCCAAGACAGTTGGTTGACATTGTCCTACTTTTGAATATCATTCCACTTTGATTTTTCAAGGTGAGAATTCTTAGCATTGCTAGCATCCTATAAATTGTTTTATTCCAGGTTAAAAGTTCCAAATGACTTAGTCAATCAGCTCCCCTTTCAAAATAGCCAAGTAGCCATTTCTTGACTGTGAGCCTGTAGAGGGAATTTTAGATTCTCTGACTGGAGATAAAGAAACAAAATAAGATGGCCAGTCTCTTATGCTATTTGATCTAATGTTCATAATTTGTAGTCATACTGCTAACTAACAAGCATTTAGAAAACTTAAACCTAATAATTTTACTTTCAATGTAATGCATTTGTTTCTGGTCTCTTAGACCTGTAGTTTTGCAAATATGGGTGAGTAATGAGTAGTTTTCATATTTTACAGGAAATAAAATGAGCCACATAATGCTGAAAATCTTAACTGGCATTATCATTATCCTTTAATTAAGTCTCAGTAACAATTGCACACAGTGTATTTGTTTAATAAGTGTGTCTTGAATATCTTAATAAATTAAAATGCAGAAGAAATTGTCAAGAGTGGCAGTGGGTAATTAAATAGTATAGTGGAGAACGGGAGTCCTGTAGTCAATGGGTATGGGACTAGAATAATAACTCAGAATCATGAGTTCAAATCCCACACTGGGATATGTGAGGTGAATGCAATAAAGTCTGATGATTTGTGGACCGGCACCTAGCCAGTGACTGAAAAGATGTCAAAATCTTGCGAGTTCACTCATGTCCTACAAGGAAGAATCCTGGAATCTCTGCTCGATCTGGTCTGCATATGAGACCAACCACACAACTCTGGTTTTTGAAGTGCTTACCACAATCTTCTCAGAGCAACCAAGGTTGGGTTTACAAGTCTTGCCTACATCCTAAGAATATAAAAAAAAATATTGTCATTCTTGGGGTTTAGTTTTTATTGAGAGAACTTTAATTGAGTCACTTGCTGACATTTCTCTTAATCATGTGGAATTATGCTACAAATCTGTTTTATAAGAATAACATGCCAAGCATATGAAATTGCAATGCACTCAACCTAAAACAGATTAGTGCAGTATACAATAGTATTGTGTGCAGATTTATCTAATACTGTGCCAAAAATCACTAAAAATTTTGTTGGCTGGAATGGTTGGTTGATACATACTTACTGATGCTGATTGTTAAACCACTTTGCCTAATGCCAATCTTGTGAAACACAAAACTAGATGTGTAGAGACGAACTTCCCTCTGTGGATGGGTTGTAGTAAAATTATAAAACTGTTCATCAAGATTTGTCTCACAATTTTGTTACACTTGTATTAAATCTAGCTATAAATATTGATGAATAATATTCAGATTATTAGCATGCAACTCTGCAAAATGGCTACAACTGAATGGTTCAGATGTCAATCTAGATTCAGCTTCTGAAACCTGTCCTTTATACTAGAAGAGTTAGCTTTGGAAATTGACAATCACAGCTCCAAATGGGTTTCTCTCAAATGACTGCATAGTCACCACATTGAGGCAAAATTTACATCAGATCCGTAAATAAAGTGAAGACATTTGCAGTCATTTGAAATTTCATTTCAAATTTATTCTGATCTTCCAGTAGTTAAAAGGAAGTTCAGCTACTGAAAGCAGTAATGGTGCATATATGTCATTTGCATAACTTTTGCACTTTGTATTTGAAAGACTGAGTAAATTATGTCACCATCTTTTCTCAAGAATGATCGTGGTCTTTCAAGTAGAACATCACTGATCTTGAATAATGTATCTGTTACGGTGTTCCGTGCTTGTGCACATTTGGACATACGTTTAAGGTGAGAGGGAGAAAGTTTAAAGGAGATGTCTGGGGCAAGTTTTTTTACATGGAGGGTGGTAGGTGCCTGAAACACACTGCCAGGGGTAGTGGTGGAAGTAGTTATGATAGTGGTGCTTAAGAGGCTTTTAGGTAGACACATGAATATACAGGGAATGGAGAGATATTGATCATGTGCATGCAGAAGAGATTTAGTTTAATTTGACATCGTGTTCGGCACAGATATCGTGGGCCAAAGAGCCTGTTCCTTTGCTGAACTGTTCTATGTGAGACCACTGCTAAATGTGGAGAATCAACGTTGCATTTGTTGGCTAAGGCCAAAGACCCTTACATTACCAATGTCCTTTGAGGGAGGAAATCTGTTCTTATTTTGCTGGTCTGATTTCTGTCTCCAGCAAAGAGATTGACCCTTTGGAATGGCCTAGCCAATCACTCCATTCAAGGATAATTAAAACTCTGAGAGTGTAATGGCAATCCTCCACCTTGAACTGCTGCAGTCCTTCTGGTGAAGGTATTTCCACAGCGCTATTGGGTAGGGAGTTTCAAGATTTAGCCCCAGTGATGATGAAGCAATGACATTACGTTTCCAAGTCAGGGTTGTGGAGGGAAATCTGCTGGTGGTTGTGTCCCATGTACCTGCTGCCCTTCACCTACTTGATGGTGAAGGTCATGGGTTTGGGAGAGGCTATCTGAGTAGCCTAGGCGAGTAACTGTAGGGTATTTTGCAGTTTGTACACAGTGCAGCCAGTGCACTGTTGGTAGAGAGAATGAAGATGTAAGAGTGATGCATGACCCATAAATCTTGACTTTTCCAGTGACAGTCATATGCTGAAAACAAGTCAGCTTATGTAAAGAAAGCCCATTTTATAACATTATCAGTGCAGTAATTTCAGAAGAGCCCAAGTGTAATAAGGTATAAATCTTTTTACAGGTGTGCAACTGCATATATTCTTTTGGCTGAAGAAGAAGCTACTACCATTGTGGAAGCAGAAAGACTTTTTAAGCAGGCACTAAAGGCAGGAGAGGTTTGTTATAGACGCAGTCAACAACTGCAGCATCACGGAGCACAGTATGAAGCACAACACAGTAAGTACCCTGCCTGTGGCAAACTGAAACTGTCCACCTTTGATTTCAATTTTGGTTCACACAAGGTCTCTCTTACTTCATTTCTTGGAGCTTTTGGTTAGAGATTGCAAAAGGTCACGATGTAGATTAGACAAAATAGGAAATAAAAGAAATACCTGAGTGGGGACTGTTGCTGGTGATTATGGAGCAGATACAGTATTGGCAGTAGAAATATAAGTGCCAGGAGAATATAGCCAAGGTGCTAAGAACAAGTTTGATATAGATATACTTTGCCAGTTACTCTGCTTGCCACCTGTGTTGAGAGCATTGCAGCTGTAGTACTTACTGCACTTACAGTTGCTGTAAAGAAGGCAGGGTGGCTGTTATTCTGCACATCTATTAAAGCGGACATCAAAGTGATACTTTACTCTGTTTGGTGGAGGTCTCTGGAAAATAGGTGTTGGGAGTTACTGGAATTTCTTGACTTCAAGGGAGTGGGATTCCACATTCAGTTTGGGAAGGGCTGTTAAAGTACCTTGAAAGAAAGGACTGGAATTTAGAGATCCTTCACTGAGAAGAAGCTGATTATTTAAATGTCTTTGTTGAGAATTCAGCATTCCCCTCAGGTTCAGAGAATGTAGGGAGATGGTGACAGAGGACACAAACCTCTCTGGGGATAGTGTGAAGAACCACTGATTTTCCTGTTATTGAGTTACTTAAGTTGGGGGTATTAGTGGGGCACAGTTTGAGACATTGATATTCTGCAAAGTGTCCTAAACACCAACAAGGTTTAAATTAATCTAAGAATTTTCACATTCAAAATATCTTTTAAAATCTTGAATCTCGAAGGCGACTGGTGTGAATATTAATATCTTGGTCTAAACTTGCTGCGTTCATTTCATTTTTATTTAGGAAACAATTGATCATCCCTTCAAAAAGGTGAGAAGCAGATGATGTAATGTGGAATAGTAAAACAACCACTGTGTTTGCAATAGTCCATTTAAAACTAAATAAATAAAGCTACACAATTAAATAATTTTAGTGTTACTTTAAGACCATTGGGGTGTTATAAATTAAATCTGTGGGGAGATGGCAGTAAATTTTTTATCGCCATTCACAAGACAGACCATAACTCGCTTATGGAAATAATGCCCTACTTCATTTCCCTCCACAGTCATGTATTTATTTTTCACTTTCTCATTATGTATTTGCACAGCATCTCATGAGAATGTGTTATTTAGAAGTCGTGACACTAAGAAGTTAAGTTCTACCATTTTAATTCCCTAGTACTTAAGAGGGAAAAGCAAGGTAGCAACCCCTGCCTTTTGCTCTGTTCCAGACAACCAAGCTAAACATAGCTTGTGTAGGAGTCCAGGGAGTAAATGTTTGAAGCTTTATTTTTTGTCAGGTAATGGTGTGGAACACAGAACAACCTGGTTCAAGATGGGGGAAAAAACAGGGAGTTAAACCAACCTGAATCAAAGACATGGTGATGAGAGTATAAGACAGGGAATTGTGGCACTGGCAGATGTTTCTGGTCATAATCTTGTTCTTGTTATTGTTGCATTCAGGTGCACTCAGCTTTCTCATTTTCATCCTGAGAAAAAGTGGCCATGATTACCCTGAGTGGTAAAACCTCCTGAAATGTATTCTGATAATGACATATTTATTTATATTTCCACTTAGAGCTCTTCCTAATCCTGCTGTGTTATCAGATGATTAAATTGTTGAGTAATTAGGTGAGGGATATTGTCAGATGGATACCTTGTAAAGCCCTGTCTTGTAGTGACAGACAGGCTACATGGGTGTAAATTCAGATCGGAGGATAAGAGACAAGAAAGCCTAGTATCCTCTTGAGGACAGAAAACACTTTTTACAGTCTCTTGGTCAAACAACATTTTGCATTCACTCGTATATCTCTTTGCACAAATTAATAATAGTTAGAAAAAAGAAGAGAAAATTGAAGGAACCTCAGAATGTATAAACACTCCTGGGGCCAAAGTAAACCTATTGTAGATGTCCTCAATTTAGTTTTTAAACTTAGAATCTGGTTCAAATGAATCTTTCAGTTTATTATCCTTTTACAAACAGACAGTATTCGTTTTTTCTGTAGATGCACTTTATTAAACCATATTTTTAAAAAATCAGAATAAGGGCTAAATTGCAGTATTCTTTGACTAAAGTAAAGAAATAGTTGTTACTTTTTAAAATGCAGAATTCTGATGCAGCAAAGTAACTGAAGATGTAATGAGGTAGATCAGCTCTGATCTGATTAAATGGAGGCACAGGCTATAGGCACTGAATAAGCAACCACTGTTCCAAGTTCATCAATAAATGGCTGTCTTCTCAAAACAAAATGTGCATTTAAATACATGGTGCTTGTCTTTCAGGGCGGGACACAAACGTCTTAGTTTATATTAAAAGAAGATTGGCAATGTGTTCGAGAAAACTGGGAAGGACAAGAGAAGCAGTGAAAATGATGCGAGATGTGAGTAGAAGTAGAAATTGACAGCATAATACAAGCAAGGCTCATTGCAGCTAATATACAGTTTATTGGGCCGAAATGCTTTAACTGTCAGAAAGTTGGTGCAATGTGAAGACCACAAGACTGATTCTACCACCTATTTGAGGCTAATGTAGGTTCTGGAATGCCTGTGGCTGTATTTACTAGTCATGCCATTTAAATGTCATTACCCATGGCCATGAAGGAAAACACATAGGAGCCAATATATATTGGTACTTGATGTTCTCCTTCTGAGCTATTTTTCCTATTTGAGCACTTGCAGACAACTTACTGACTTCAAATTTTAAACAGAATTGTGTTTTAGTGCATAATTAATGTGTTTTTCTGTTCAATAAATAAAGATCTGTAAAAGGTAAACATTAACATTTTTAGATTCTGACAAAGTACTGCACACATCTCCCCATTACTCAACGTTGTACACAGTGGACAAAGTGTTGTAAAGAATTAAATAAGCTATTCACAGGCATTAAACTTAGATTTAGAGTCTTTGGAAAAACTAGCTGAACAAAATAACCTAATATATGCTGTGATAACATATTGATACACTGAAGGATCAGCACAAAATACAAAATCAGACCAAAGTTTACTGCAACCTTCAACACAAATGGAGAAAGTTCTAAACTATTGAAAATCCATAACTCAAAATTTGCCAACTTAGTTTGCAATTTCCTTTTTAAAGTTCTGTGTTATTACCTCTTCCACAATGTAACTCTCAGTTTGGTTATTTTACAGCTGATGAAGGAATTCCCCCTCCTCAGCATGTTCAATATTCATGAAAATTTACTGGAGGCACTTTTAGAGTTACAAGCCTATGCTGATGTGCAAGCAGTATTAGCTAAATATGATGGTGAGTCCTTGTACATCCTAGAGTAAAGGTGGGAAGATGTTTCATCGTTCTGCTTTAATAATAATTTTCGTTTCTACAGTGTCTTTAACACAGTAAGTCATTCTGAAGCACTTCACAAGAACTTTAATAATGTGGTCCAATAGGTACAGAATTGCTGTTTTCTCCCTTGTTCTCTTCAATTTGTAGACTCTTGCTAGAGGTACTGCTCCATAGAAGCATGACCACAGAGCCTCTCTTTGAAAGGGAAACCAGATTCTGAATGTTGCAAGCTATTTAATCATGGAGGGGACAGTGGTAGATGCATCCATGGCTTCATCCAACATCTCCAAGTGTAAAGTTTCCAGCAGGCCTCTCTCGATAGCAGGCAATTCATTAATTCCTTCAATGTTTTTCTCCCCCTAACCTACGATTGTTGAGGCAACTGGTAGAGTGATAATTGTTACTGAGGTGAAGGGATTGAATGTGGAATATTTAAGGCTGAATGCCTTAGCACAAAACTGTGTGGTGCTTTTTCTAACTTAGCGGATGTGCTTGAAGTTATTTTTAATAATATAACTTTGTATTGACTGTGAAAGGGTAATGATCATCAATGATGAGATGTCATTCACATATGACCAGACAGAAGGTATCATGAGGACTATGCAGTTATCTTGTTGGACAAGTCATTAAAAGTCTTAACTTAGTAATCCAGACAGCACAATTCAACATTAAAATTTAGAAGCAAAATAACTTATCAGTGAATATGACCATGAAGTTGGAATGTTTTAAAAGCCCAAATGGTTTACTAACATTCTTTAAAGAAGAAAACTAGTCCAGTCCTTATCTAGTGCTACCTTATGTCATTCTTGTCCTATACCAATATAACGAACTCTGCCTCTTGACTGTTGTATGAAGTGATGTACTTATCCACTGCGTTGTATCAAGCCAATATTTTTCTCAGACCAACTAAAAAGAGTCAATAAATGCCTGCTTGTCAGCAGTACATGTGATGGAGATGGGGCTTTTGTCATTGGAAAGCAAAGAGTCTTTGAATGAATGAGGGGCTGAAAGATAACGCAGCTTGTCATATTGTAAGAACCTGCACAATTCTGCACGTCAAACTTCTCAATCTGTGTTAGAATTCACAGGCACTGAAGAAAATTACTCCTAATTTTCAATGAAAACTGAAAAGGCTCGAAACAAATTGAATGTCAGTCTGTATCTGTGGAGAGTATCTCAGATTGATGACTTTTTGTGAAATCATGTGAAACAATTTATTTGTAATTCTCATTCCTAGTATAATTTGAGAAATGATTTCATGTGCTCTTATAGGTTTTAGCTATCAATTCTGTTTTAATGCAAGCATTCTTCAAGGATACCTGAAGAATGCTGGTGTGAAACCATCAATCAGCAAGAATTAGATAGTTTTGGGCATTAATATTCTGATGTTAAATTCCCCCAAAGATGATATTGTTGATATCTTTGTTGCTATGCACATTGCTAAGCAACAGCATCGATATTTGCCGTTGCTGTGTATTCAAGGGAGCGCGGCTTAATTAATGACATCGTGAATTCGATTTCTGAAGGTCAGTCTGCATTAGGAAAGACTTTGCTAATATCTGAGGTTTTTCAAGGAGTGGCCCATAACATGGAAAATGACTTTTTATTTCACTTGTTGTATTTTGGGAACCTCTGTATCTGCATTTATTTGTGTTGCATTTCAGTTTTACTTATTGTAATGTTGCCAACTAGTGTTAGTTTGCTTATCAGGCCAGTTAGTTTTTGTCATCCTGATGTGAGTTTGTTGCCAAGGTGATGTTAATGTTTAGCTCATTTTGTTTTACGACAGTTAACTATTCTGCTCTGTAGTATTTAATCAACAAAACTGTTTTTCTGAGTATACATTTGCTATACGTTTTAATTACAAATTCTGGCAATTCAGCAGACTGGAGCAGCAAGCAACAAAGACCACGGAAGTCTTTGCTAGTCATGCCAGGGAAGATAGTCAGAGATGTGCTACAATTGCCTCTGGCATCCTTGAATCAGGGAGGGGAAAAATCTGCCAAGTTATTGGTTTGAAGGATGAACTTGGATTTGGCTCCATTGCCCTCAATGATTGAGTGCCTGCAGGCATTCATTGCCTATAGCAGTGTTGATGGCCATATGGTAGCAAAGGTGACCAGTTCTCTTTCAATCCTCAGAGGTACAAAGTAGAGGAAAAAAAACTGACAAAACAAAGGATTGAAAATACTTGGTGCTTTGCTTTGGTCTGTGATCACTATTAATATTTCACTACACATTATATTTACCAGATGAAGAATTCTAAGAAGATTTATTTTAAAATAGAACAGAGTGCTGAAAAAGTAATATATTGTCTAGAATGACATTATGTACGTTTTAGACTCTCTGTACCGAATGTTAAGCAGGCAGTTTGCAAACTGTAACACCAGAGTATCGTAAAAAAAATCATTGCAAAAGCATGCACATTCTGCCAGTAAAGCACTTGACATGTCTGGGTATTTTTAAAAAAATGTTCACATATACAAAGAGTAATTTATTGGATTGCAATTTGTGTGCAAAAGTTTGGCAATATTTGAATTCCAGGCAATGACTTATGACCCCAATCTGAAATGATTTAGGGATAATAATCAGGAATTCCTTAAAACTTATTTTAATAAATATTCTCCATTTTTGCAGTACTTATTTGAATCTTACTGTGATAAAGCCTATGAACGCTATGAAACTTACCACCCAGAGCAGCATGCACTTCCAAGCTCCCTTTCAAGGCATGTACAATCCAAAACTGGAAATGCATTGCTGTTATTTGAGAAGTGGAAAAATATTAAATGTGTGCTATCTGATCAGCATATTGTGACAGATTACAATTTTGTTTTAGTCTGCAGTAATTTATATTTCAAGGGTTCCAAAATGCTATAGAAATAAGCAACATAGCTGAACACAACTAAGCTAATAAAGGTATCACAAATAATTGACACAATGTGACCAAGATGATACATTATTTTCTGAGGTGGATTATTTATTGGAATTTTTTCTGCATAATATACAGTGTTTTGGATCAATTAGCAAAATGAATGTATGTGTAAATCAATCCAATGAAGAACAAATGTTTGTGGAAACACTCAATGTATTGTTAAGATGTTTGTGCTATACTGCTGTCATATAATTATTGCTTTTTCCTTTTGTAATAGATATTAGCCTACCAAAGTCAGCAACAATATGTTATACAGCTGCACTACTTAAAGCAAGAGCAGTCTCTGACAAGTAAGTATCCTTAAAACTGTTAGTATTAGAAAAATGTCAAGAATGAAATTTTTAATCAAAAAGACTGGACCAGATATGATACTTTCCCAAAAATTTCAAAATAGGTTATGTGTACATTAACTTAAAAGTTGGAAGTCTCACTCTAAATAAATAAATGAAAGATATTTGATAAGTGTGGGAGTGGTTATGAAATTATAATCTCATGTGGTTATCCATTATATCCATTAATCTCTCCCAAGTCTCCATTGTTTAACTTATGTGTAAACCACCTGATGGATTTACAATGTAAATGGGTTTTTTTAATTCGAAACTGCAAAAGGTCTCTTTCTAGCTAAGGAATGAGGGGAAAGTAAAAGTCATAAGTGATTGGAAAGGACAGTCGGGTGTTGTACAGAAGGCCAATTCACTTCTAACGTTTTCCCAAGCGTGCCCGATCTAACTATGACTCCTAATACTGTTTAGGGACAACTCTTTGACATATATATTAAACCCCTGTGAAAGCTGAGCAATAACCAGTTGGTGCAGTTGAATATTTGAGTCCCTCTCCTATGTTATGAGACTTCAGGGAGCTCTGTGTGTCATCTTGTATGTTCGTCAGTGCTTCACGGGGCTGTATGGTTTCATGATATAAATTGTGGTGAACGGTTTTGCTGCTGTTCTAGATTCTCACCAGAGGCTGCCTCCAGGCGAGGGCTGAGCACTGCAGAGATGAATGCTGTAGAAGCAATACACAGAGCAGTAGAGTTTAACCCACATGTTCCCAAAGTGAGTTGCTGCTCTTTTCTCCATTAGCTCTCATTCTAATAGCTTTGTCTGGGAGTGCTTTAGTAGGGCTTCTGTGGAGTATCATTGACTTGCAGTCTCTTAGAGTGTGCCATTAGAGAATTCATTAAAAAGGAATTGTTACCACCTATGGGGTTGGAAGGCAGTGAGGAAAGTTGCAGTGACTGACAAGTCAGCTTAAAACTCGCAGTTAAATTAATTCTAAGACGGTGTTAAAATACTGTCTGAAAATGGAATAACAGATATGGGCTTTTTAGTTCACTCTGAAAGAAATAATTATGTAAAACGTGATCAACTGAATAACTTTATTTACAATGTATGGTTTTCCAATACAATGATATTTTAAAAAATACTTTCTCTTTAGTATTTATTAGAAATGAAAAGTTTAATACTGCCACCAGAACATATTTTGAAGAGAGGAGACAGTGAAGCAATAGCGTATGCATTCTTCCATCTTCAACACTGGAAACGGGTAGAAGGAGCCCTCAACCTATTACACTGTACTTGGGAGGGAAGTAAGTGCCTTTTAGAAGTTGTTCGTCAGAGCTATTTAGTCCAAATCCATTGTACTTTATTAGTTCTGTGATGTTTTCTTTTCCCAAGTAAATAACATACTCCCGCCACAGATCTGGTAAGAGTGCATCAATTGACAGTTAAGTTTGGGGCATCCACACATAGGTAGTTTGTTCAAATTGAGCAGTTCTTGCCTCCGTCCTGATGAAGGGTTTCGATCCAAAATGTCGACTATTTCCCTCCATGGATGCTGCCTGACCTGCTGAGTTCCTCCAGCATTTTGTGTGTGTTGCTCCAGATTCCAGCATCTGCAGAATCTCTTGTGCCTTGCCTCCACTCCCTAGTTACTGTTACAGAAATGCCCTACTCAGTGGCTGAGCATAGAATCGGTTTTGCTCATACAAAATCATATGGTGGCACTGCCATCTCCGTGCTGGAAAAATGTAGGTTCAAATTCCATTCCAATACGTAGACAGGGAGAATGCTGCACTGTTGGAATGCCATCTATTGGTTGAGACATTAAGACTGAGGCCTGGTCTGCCCTATCAGGTAGATATAAAGGATCCTGTGGGACTGATTCAAAGAGCAATGTTGATCTACCAGTTGTCCTGCCAACATCATTAGGATAGATTATCTGTTAATTATCTGTGGGAACCTTTCTATATTAGACCAGTGCTACATTTCAAAAAGCTCTTTGGATTGCCAAAGTCATAAATTACACTCTGTAGATGTATTTTTATTTCAACAACTGCTTGAGATGAAAGATATTGCAATATTGGCTCTTCCGGTGTTAGCCACTTGGTGGCAATATAGATTGTGTCTTCTCTCTTCAGATAGCATTGATTAGTTACCACAAACTTCAATGGCAACCTGACCCAGAGGACTATCTCTGGAGTACAAAGGAAATTGTTTAGTCTACGGAAGTTCAGAGAGGTTATTCTCCTTTCCACAAACCTTTTGTCTGAAGAATATTTCTTTCTTTAAACCAAGACGTTTCACTGGTTATGAGTGAGCTGTTGATAACTTCTTTGTTGAATTCAGTCCAGAATCCAACTGGGGTCTGAACTGTTGATGTGAGTTGCTAGGTTGTTTGTGCAGGCCCAAGACTGTTTCTTGCTTATATATAAAATGTTTCTCCATAATTTCCTGCCATAATAATGGCAAGAGCAATTTGTGTTTGCGTTTTATTAGAAACAGTCTCGATAGCCATATCTGGTTTAGAATCATGGAACAGAAATGTTATGACACAGACAGAGGAAATTTGGCCCATCATGTCCGTGCCATCTCTTAGGAGAACAATCCAGTTAGTGGCTTTCCCTGGCACATTACATGTAGTTCTGCAGATTATTCCTCCTATCCAATTCCCACTTAAGCGCCCGATTAAGTCTGCTTCTACTAGTCATTGAGGCAGAGAGTTACAGATCAGAATCATTCTTTGTATAATGAAGGTTTTTACTCACATTCTATCCACATTACCCTAAGGCTCTGAAGACCTAACCCTGACACTTAGTCTTCATCAGACAAAGGTTCTTAAACTTGAAGTATCGGCTCTATTTCTCTATCCATAGAGAAATAGAGCCTGCTGAGAGTTCCTAGCATTTTCTGTTTTTATTTCAGATTTCCAGCAACCGCAGTTCTTAGATTGTAATTAAGCATGAACAGACCTGAAGTGCCTCCAAATCACATCAGACCAACTCTAACTTTCTATGCCATTAACTTGTATTTACCATGCACGTCCAGCAGTTCACACCATTCATTACATTTCATTGGTGAGCTCACAGTAAAGATGAGAAGGGCTGTATGGCTTAATACAACGCCTTTCAGTTCTACATTTAATTCTAGTGTTCCTAGTACTAATTTTATAAGTATTGCGTGATTAAAATAGCAGAAGAAAAATAACTGATTATTAAAGAATGACAAAGTTAACACACAAAAGCACCGAGCTATCATACTGGATTTGTCAGGAGTGGCTCATGCTTAGCAAACCTCACTTGATTTTTTTAATAAACAGGTGACCAAAGCACTAGTCAAGTGTCAGTGAACATTAGTTACATGGATTTCCAACTGGCATTTGAGAAAGTCTGATCTAGAGCTGAAACTCATGGAATTGAAAACAATTTATTATCCAGGCTAAGAAATTGGCTGGATGGCAGGGCACAGAGAGTGGGAATAATGGACGGGTAACTAAATTGGCAGGAAATGATTAATGATGTTCTGCAAGGATCTTGGTTGGAGCCATTGCTATTTGCTGTATTCAGAAATATCTCAAGTGTTTGGATCAAAAGCCACATGTCCAGTTTTGTGAATGATGCATAGGTAAATGGCACTCTCAGTTGTGTTGATAAAAGCATTATTTTACAAAGAGAGATTAATAGATTGAGCAAACCTGGCAAATAGATTCCAGTGTAGCAAACACTGGACTGAGAAAGGATTGAAGCTCGTGCATACTAAATGGTGGAGAGCTAGAAGCAGTGGAGGTCCAAAGTAACTTAGGGGTTAATGTATTCAGATCAGACAAGAATAAAAAGTAATCAAGAATACTGTGGAGCGTTGGCTTCTATGATGAGGGGACTAGAATACAAGGGGTAGAAGTTATGCTATGGCAATGCAAAGTGCTGGTTGGACCAGAGCTGGAGTATTGGTATTGGTTTATTATTGTCACATGTACCGACATACAGTGAAAAACTTGTCTTGTGAGCAGTTCTGGGCATCCTCCTTTGGAAGGATATATTGCCTCAAAGGGAGTACAGTGTTGATATCCAGAAAACAAATCTGGACTCCAAAAGTTAAATTGCAAGCCAAGGTTTCAGATACTAGGACTGTTGTTTCCTGAATTCAGAGGTGATTTGATTGAAATTTCTAGATACTTAGGGGAACCAATAGTGTAGAGATGGGGAAACTGTTTTCACTGGTCGAGGAAATTAGGACAAAGGGTCAGAATCTAAAGGTTAGAGCTGGGCCTCCCAACAGTCAAGTTTGGAAACACAGCTGACTGAAATTTGTATCTTTTTTCTGCAAATGGCAAGTGATACTTGGTCAATTGTTAAATTCAAGTCTGAAATTGATAGAATTTTAAAAACCAGTTACATTAAGGAATATGAGTCAAAGGGTGATACATGGAGATAGGTTAGAAATCAACCATGATCCTGTGTTATGGAGTCATACAGCACAGAAACAGGCCCTCTGGTCCATGCCAATTAAGATTCCTACCTAAGCTAGTCCCATTTGCCCATGTTTGGCCCATAACCCTCTATACCTTTCTTATCCATATACCTGTTCAAGTGCCTTTTAAATGTTAATTCTTCAGCTACTTCCTCTGGCAGCTCATTCCATATATGGACCACCCTCTGGGTGAAAAGGTTGCCCCTCAAGTTCCTATTAAATCTCTCCCCTCTCAGCCTAAATCTATCTCCTCTAGTTCTTGATTCCCCAAATTTAGGAAAAAGGCTGTGTGCACATTCACCCTATCCATGCCTCTCATGATTTTATACACCTCTATCATAGCACCCCTCATTCTCCTACTCTTCAATGAATAAGGTTCCAAGACGTGAAGGAATTATCAAACACATCTGAAACGTGTGTTCAAAGATGTGAAGGAATTATTCCCAGAAGTTAAAATGTAAAAGCAAGTTTGAATTTTTTAAAAGATTAAGACCATGTTTGTTTAGATAGCAAGTTAAAATACCAAAGAGCTGGAGCTCACTTTTAAACACTCTGCATGCTTCATTTTTTTGTGAGTTTCTCGAGTAAGTGAATGGATAAAATGCTTGCAATGGAAGGGAGATTGATGTAAAATCGTAGGCCATGTTTTAAAATGCTATGTAATTTAGTTTATGTTTACAATAATAATCTCTCCTCAGCATTCCGAATGATCCCCTATCCCTTGGAAAAAGGTCATCTTTTCTATCCATATCCAATCTGCACAGAAACTGCTGACAGAGAATTGCTACCATGTAAGTTAATGAAGTAATCCATGTTTCTGCTTACCTCGAAATTTCTTTGAGATAGTGGTGGTTGTTAGTTCGATGTTTCTGTTTCAAATTTATATAAATAAGTCACCTCCAAATTCCAAATAAAATAACACTGATTTTCCAAATAAACTTTGTCTTTTGGGTTGTCCCCATCCCCTAACATTACTACCGGTGTACTTACAAATGTATCTCTTCCGTCTTCAACATGTAAAGTTTTACCTTTTTTTTCCTTTCCTTGTTTTATTGCTAAAATGTATTACTCCACATTTATCACTTTGTCCACACAAAATGCCCATCTACAGTCTATGCAGTCCTTCACAACACGTGTCCAAGTATTCTGTGCCCACGGTTATTAATAACTTAGCTGTATATGTTCTATACCAATGATCCATTACCCTTGTTCCCACCAAACTACATGGGCTCCCCATCTAGTAACCAGTCAATTGAAATGGGGGAAAAAGCAGCAAAGTAGGACAGGTTGGATGCTTCTTTTGAAGAGATGATACAGGTTTGATAGCCTAAACTAATCTCTCCTGTGCTTTGCAACTTCTTGAAGCATTGAACTCAAATTCAAATCCTGATCTGTAAATTCATCATGTTCTTACTCTAATCTGTTTTGTAATCTTCTTCAGCTCTGGGTTTCTCCCATTATCCCACTGCTGAATATTCCAACACTCTGTCTTTATCTTTTAATGTATTCTGACTCCCTTCATTTCGTTATTGATGATGCAATTTGGCTATCTGCACCTCACTCTTTGGAATTTGTTCCTTAAACTGCCCTGCTCCCTCTCCTTCAAAAAACCATGTCAAAGCCATCACCCAGTGACCAAATTTACATCACTCTTTGATCTCTTTCATCTCAGAGTTCCGTTCCTTTCTCATAAATACAATTAAAGTTCCTTTGGAAACTCTTCAATTAAAGGTGCCACATGATACAACCTGTTACCATAACCACCAGCAGCCTCATTGTTGTTTCTCCTTATCCCTAAGCTTTCCATAAAGCAATTTCACATCCTTGTGATATTGTTCATTGCATTAACATACGATAAGCCAATTTGGAAGCATACTTTAGATAATTGCTTTGTTAAAAAGATGGAAATTAAAAAGACCTAATATAAGAATATTCTTGCATGCACTAAAGTAGTACCTTATTGCTTTGCTGCTGTTTCATCCCTTTAGCATGCCTTAGTAATTATTCATTTTTCTATCCCTTTTTAATTGTGTTTAATTCATAGTTTGAATCTAGCAGTATCTGTGTAATGTCTTTGAACGTAAAACAATTAACTTAAAACAGCAATCATTTTTCATATCACTTACAAAAGTATTTATTAAAGTTATGTTTAAATATCTGCATTCATTCCTGTCATTTTCCTGTATTATGTCGCAACTTATTCTTGGTTTCTATTTCTTACTCTGTTGATTCACTGCTTCTGAGCACCTGTTTCCATTTTTATTTGTTTTTTTTGTGCATCTCTCTACTTTATTTCTCTCCATCTATTTCTCTCTCTCTACCTATCTGATACTGTCTGTTCATATCCAGCGTTTCATGAAGTTTCAGTGTACCCCAAGAAGGAGCTGCCATTCTTCATCCTGTTCACAGCAGGCCTGTGCTCCTTCACTGCCATGTTGGCCCTCCTCACACATCAGTTTCCAGAGCTCATGGGAGTCTTTGCAAAAGCTGTAAGTAACTGTGTAGTTTCTTACACTTTACCAGTTCTACCACATTAAATTATGCTTTTTTCAAATGCTGTCTGCAGTATGAATATAATCATTCTTGGTACTGTGATATTGACTGTACTCCAAGCTCTTGAGAAATTTTCTTTGTAGATGACTGTCAGAGATCCACACTTGGCCCAATAAACAGGAAAGCAAGTCATTGCCTCTTTTTGAGATTGTGTAAACAAACGAAGAATAGTTTTCAGCTTTTGACGGTCGGTCACAGCATCATACTGATGTTGTTTCCTTGCACGTTATGCAATGGAGGTGTGTGTCAAAGGCTGGTTGCCCGCTAAAAGGGGAATTTTAAAAAATCAAAACTGTTGCACTTAAGGTATTGCAAAAAGTTTCTGGAGTTTTTTTTTAAAAAATGTACCTATCATATGAACCAGAGAGCCTTGAGCTGACAAATTTAATCTACATAGTCTTCAACCTCATGTAACAGCTGTGCTCTGATGTCAAAGTTTTGACAAAATTTGAACCCAGGTCACAACATGAAAGCCTTTGTCCTTAACATATTAAACCACCTGAGCCCTGGGTGCATAGTTTTTGACTTTTGTGTCCGGAGTGGTGTGTGTCCATTGTGTTACTCAATAAGTCTAATGATAGAAGTTCCCTTGACTGCAAAGTGATGATGTTTGTGTGTGGGTGCCTAAAGGACCCTTGTGACAACTGTAGACATATCAAAATCACAATTCTTTGATCTTTCACTAACCTTTACCTTAGCTGATAGCACATGCTCCAATAAGGCTAAACTGTGTCAAACACAAATACCTCTTTTAAGGTAGACACTTAAGAACTGATTTGGCAGCAGTGTGACTGAAGTAGCAGTTTACAATGACAAGTATTGAAAGATAGCTGACTCTCTGCCACTGCTGTTAAGAAGGTGTCGTGCATTTGTGCATTATTCAAAGCAATAAAGTGATAATCTGCTTAAAAATTGGAATACCTGTAACAAATTAACATGAACCATTAACATTTTTCTTCAAATTTAATTAAATTAAATACTATCAAGTTGTCTTGATAGTATGCAGTTGTAAGTGCAAGGCCTTTGTAGTTCAGTGGCATAAGGAAATAGAAACAGCAAACAATTCAGAATTACCTTGTGTCATTAAGGTCCTTTTTGATGTTACCCTTATGTTTCTGACTGTCCTTGCTAAGCTGGAGAACATTTGTGTAGTCACCCTCATGTGCAGAGGTGGTTTGCTGAAATGCCACAAAACCATAAGGTTTTTACCAGCCCAGGACTACATAATTGCTACTTTCTCATTTTTGTTTTTATTCCTTTTCACATGAGGGCATCCTTATAAAATTCCACACAGTTATAATGAGCATTTTGAAAGATCAAGGGAAGTCAGATCAAAGGAATTCACCTTTGTGACATGGCTGTACTAAGTTCATGGTATGAGCTGTGACTCTTGAGCAGAATATTGCTTAGAATCTCAATAAGAGTAGATTAAGTAGACTGTACGTGCCACATGTCCATCTGTCTCTAAAATCATGGATTATATACTGTAATATCTGACACATTCACATATATACATAGTGGTGTCCAGTGTCCTGAGCATGAAGGCTTTTGCATGGCGTTTAACTCTCCAGGTTAGGGACATAAAATAGGTACAGCAAGATGCCAAGTTCCACAACCAAGCAATAATGGGTCGTGTGATGGTGTTAAATTTTATTTGGAGCACACATATAAAAAGCCTGGTATGTGTTATTGTGTTAAAGATATTATTCAACGCAAGTAGGTCATTATTGATTTACAACCGAGTGCAAGAAGAAAACATACAATTGATTAGAAATGAGTTATTACAATGGAAATCAATGCTACTTCTTAATGACTTTTCACCTTTCTCACTACTTCACCATACTGCTTATCTCAAAATAAAGTTCTGACATCTGTGGTTGATTAGTTATTAGATTTTGCCTTCCTTGCACACCTCTAATTAAAAATAGCATTTGCATTTAAAAAATTACAGAAAGCTTTCCCATCAGGAAATATTTGTATAGGACTTTTGTACATGATAGGCTGCTCCTTTTTGTTTAATGCTGCTGGATATAGTTGTTTGGCAGCATTCAGATGGGACAGGATGCTTTATTTATTGGCAGTGAGAGAAGTCTTTTAATTTAAACATGCTGCATGAGTGACTCCAGGCATTTTGCTATTTAAGCAGTAAGTTTGATTGATAACTTTTTCATCGTTGAAGAAATCTCTGGTTTGTGAGAGAGCAGGGCCATAACTTTTTGTAGACCTCTTGACAGACAATGGTGCATTTGGGAGCTGCTGCCTATAGGTTTTCTATTTACTTGTCTGTGCTCAGTTCATTAGTCAGTTTGCAACACTAATATGGAGCCTGGTCAGAAGAGCAACGATTACAATTGCCTACGTAATAAATAAATGATAGCATTTCAAATGTTGATATTTAGTACAGGAGATGAAAGTAAATTGTTGCAGTTTGAGAAGCATGGTAGCAGTTTGTAATTGCCTCTGCTGCATACTGTTCATTTACCAGTGAATTTGACCATTGATCTGTGGTTGAGTTTAATTTCCCACCTATCAAAACGGACAATGAGCTTTCTCACCCTCTTGTCCCCCGTGTTTGGCTCACTCTAGTTCTAGGATTGCTAGCCATTCAACTCCCCTGGCGTCTGTGGAAATTAGGAAATAATCTTCTGGTCACTGCTGTGAGCAAGCCATTAGCAGATTGAAGGGATTTCAGAAAAAAATACTTCTGTTAAACTTTTTATTTATTCATTTTAATAGAATTTTCATTAAGAATAAAGTTCATTTGACAGCATGGACTGATTTGAAGTGGTAGATCATGTGATGAAATGTCCAGGAAGTTTGTAATCCTGTCTGGATGATGGAGGGGTGGACAGATCAGGAGGAGGTGGTTTTTCCATACCCTTGCTGCCCTTTATTCTTGCATAAGGTAGGGGTCATAGGATTGGGGGATATGTCAAAGCACATTGTTTCTGTGCATTTTGCAGATGACCTACAGAATAATCACAGTGCGTTAATGGTGGAGGGAGTGGACGGTGTGCAAATCAAGCAGGTTATTTTGTCCAGAAGGCATTGAATTTCCGGGTTGTTGGTGCTGCGTTCATCCAGACCAGAAAGCACTCCTTCACACTCATGACCTTTGTCACATACAGTATATGGTTGGAAAACATTGGCGAGACAAAAAACAAGTCACTCATTGTAGTACACATGCAGTTTTGTTGTGGTTTCACCAGTTTGGAGCTTCACTGTTATGAATGTCTCGTGCTGCTTCTGGTCAGCTCCTGTACACACTCTTCATTGAACCAGGGTTGATGGTTATGGTGGAGAGGGTGTGCCAGGCAACGAAGTTACAGATTGTGGTAGAGCTGAGTTCTAGAGTGTCAATCCAGGTAAGGTTTCACAAGCACATGTTGTTCTCTTGTACTTTATTAGGTAGCTGTTATTCTTGCATGAGCTTTGCCAGTGAGTGCAAGGAGCTGTTTCTTTGGGTGAGGGGGAAGGGGAATGGTGCAGAAGATGTGAAGCAAGGGATCTTCCTGCCACCTGACACTGACACAACTCTCCATCAGATTGGGATTCTCTGCTTGTCCACACCACTCAGTATCATCCCGTTTATCACATATTCCTTTACCTTGTGCATCACACCTCTTCAGATTGAATTCCATTTGACACTTTCCCATCCAAATGCCTGTCCACCTGCCTTCCTGCCATCTAAAGCTTTCCTCCTTCCATGGCCCACAGGCATTTTTTGTATTGAATCCAAAATTTATCATACCCTTTACATTTAAGTCTAAATCATTAACATATACTACAAACAGCAAGATACCAAGTACTGACCCCTGTGGAATCCTATTGGAAAGGGAATATACCTGTCAACCACTGCCCTTTGCTTCTTGCCATAGAGATAGTTCTGGATCCACTGAGCCACCCTCTCTGGATCCCATGCGCTTTTTTTAATCAGCCCACAATGTGGGACCTTGTCAAAAATCTTGCTAAAATCAAACACACTGTCATCATCAACCTTCCTTGTCATTGACAGCAAATAATTCAGTCATAAGTCAGATATAACGTTCCCTTAACCAATTGACCTGTGTCTTTTCAAACAAAGTCTATGGAGTCCTGCAGAATTGATTCCAATTGCCAACCACCAAAGTTAAATTAAATGCCCTTGTACTTACTCAGTTTATCTCTTGCACCCCTATTAAACAACTATACATTGTTAGCTGTCCTCCAGCTCCATTCTTCTATCCAGGGAGGTTATGGGAGAACTGTATACTTTAAACAAAACTATCTCCAACAGCAGTTAGTCCACAACTTGAGTCCTGCATCCAGTAGTGGTCACCACATTACATGAAAAATGTGATAACAGTAGAGGGTGTGCAGAGGAGATTTATACACAGAGGTTGCCAGGACAGGGATATTGTAATTACGGGGAAGGGTTGCTAGGATTGGGTTGTGAACAGAGAAGGGTGGGGGAGATTTAATTAAAATGTATAAAACTATGATTGAATAGGAAGGATCTGTGTCTCTTAGTAGAGAGTAAAAAAAAATCAGGGGCCATGAATTATAACATGGTAAGTAAAAGGATAGAGGAGAGAAGATTTTTTTTCCCCAGAGTGGTAAGGATCTGAAATACTGCCTGAAAGGGTAGTATTGAGTCAGAAATTTACATCACAATTAAACTGTTTGAATGTTTACTTCAGGAGCTGGGTAGAGAGACAAAACTGCAGAGGTACAGACCAAATGCTGCAAATTGAGATTAGACCTGGGACTACCTTTCTACTGGCAAAGATGCTGTGGGCTGAATGACCTCCTGAGTCATGTATTTTATCTGTTGCAACATGGAAGAAGACCATTTGATCCATCAAGCATTTGCTGGTCCTCTCTGAACAATACAGTCAGTCCCATTCCTTAAGTCTTTCCCCTTGGCCTTGCAGTTTGTCTACCTATCCACGTTCCTGTTCAAAGTGATGATTGAATCTGCTTTCACCACCCTTTCAGGCAGTGAATTCCATATTGTGACATGCTTCCTGAAAATAATAATTTCTCTGTCATCCCCGTCCTTTTGTCAATCACCATAAATCAGTGTTCTCTGATTCTCAGATGGAGATGATTTCTCTTTATTGACTTTTTCCAAAACCTTAATGATTTTTGACCATCTCTCACCCTTCTTTGTTCTAAGGAGAACAATCCCAGTTTATTCCTGGAACCATTCCATTAAAACTTTTCTGCACCTTTTCCAGGGACTTCACATACTTCCATTAGTATGGTGACCAGAATCGGGCACAATGTGGTTGTGGCCAAGCCAGGGTTCAACAAAGCTCTCTCACCTTTTTGCCCTTTGATTTCATGTATAAGCATATAATTCTGTATGCCTTGTTAATTACTTTATTAACATTTGTTACCAGTTTCCAAGGTTTGTGCATATACATACCCAGGTCTCTGTGTTCCTGCATTCCTTTTTAGAATGGTGTTCCTTTGGAATGTACATTTAATCTTGTATTGGTTTTCCTTATTCTTCCCACCAAAAGAATTTGGCAATTCCCTGCATTACATTTTATCTCCCTGGTGTCTGTTCCTTCTGGCAGCCTCTCTATATCCATTTTGAAGTCTATTTTTATTCTCCTCACAGTTTACCACAGCTCCAAGTTTTGAGTCACCTGCAAATTTTGAAGTAGTGCTCTGTACACTCAAGTCTAAGTCATTGCTATATATACCACTACATTCCTTTTTCCAGCCTGAAAAACAATCATTTCCCCAACACGCAGTTTTCCTGACCTTAAGCCAATTTCACATCTTTGCTACACTGCCCCTTTTATTCCACTGGCTTCAATTTTGCTGCTTATTAAATGGCACTTCATCAAACATCTTTTGGAAATGCACAACCTCATTGGTATTGGCCTCATCAATCCTCTTCATGAGAAAACCTTGGAAAGGGCCCTGGAATGATGTTCTTCTTTACTCAGGCATACTCAGTTTAATTGTAACACCTGTCAGTCCTGCTAAAATCAGCTAGCCCAGTTCAGTCTGGGTTCTGAACCTGGTATCTTCCCAGTCTGTGTGGCTAACTTAATCACTGGACTCTACTGAGGAAATTTTGTGATTTTTTTTTAGTTGTTCTGAAATATCAATGATGAAGAATGCAACGTGTCAGAAACAAATGAGGAAGCCTTATGGTATGCTTGCCTTCATCAGCCGAGGCATTGAGTACAAGAGTTGGGATGCCATGTTACCGTTGTACAAAACATTGGTTAGGCATACTTGGAGTATTGTGTGCATTTCATCACCACATGATAGGAACAATTTTATTGAAGCTAAAGAGGGTGCAGAAAAGATTCACAAGGATGTTGTGTGGATTGGAGAGCTTGAGTTATCAGGAGAGATTGGATAGGCTGGGTCTGTATTCCCTGGAGCGAAGGAGGCTGAGAAAGGACATGATAGAGGTATATGAAATTACAAGAGGCATACACAGGAAGGATAGCCACTGTCTGTTTCCCATGGTAGGGTGTCTGAAACTAGAAGGTATAGGTTTACGGTGAGACGGAGGAGGCTTGAAGGGAATCTGAGGGGTAAATTTTTCATACAAAGAGTCGGTATCTGGAATGAGCTGCCAGAGGAGGAGGTGGAGGCAGGAACAGTAACAACATTTAAGAGGCATCATGACAGGTACTTGAAGGAGCAAGGCATGGTGGGATATGGAATTACTGCAGGCAAGTGGGGTTAGTATAGATGGGCATGATGGTCGGCATGGACCCAGTGGGCCAAGGGGCCTGTTTCTATGCTGTACAACTCTGACTGTAACACTGATTGAGAAGATCCTGGCCAAATTTTGCTCCTTGAAATTGAAAAGCAAAAAGTAGATGGTAGGAATCTGAAATAAGAACAGAAAACGCTCAGGGATATTCAGAAGGTCAGGCAACACCTGTGGAGAGAGAAACAGAATTAATACTTAAGGTCAGTGACCTCTGATGGGGTCGTTGACTTGAAATGTTAACTCATTCTCTCACCATGTATACTGCCTGACCTGCTAAGTCTCCCCAGCATTTTCTAATTTTGTTTTACCCCATGTAATTTGAAATCTTAAAAACTGAAATCTCTTTTTACAAAGTGTACCTGAAGCATTTGTTTATCAAGTCATGTAGTATATTCTTGTCAGAGAAAATATCAGTGATCATAATTGAAGTGTCTTAATTGTGGATCAGAATATCCATGATGAAAATAAATTGTTTCACATGTAACAAGAACAAATATATCAGGCATGGCAAATCATTGTTTTGGAAAAACTGCATTGGATCAATTCACTTGGGTACTGAGATATTTCTAAATTGTTTCTAAAATTTCACGTGTTAACTGCAAAATGCAACTTCAATATTCTTCTAAAGAAGAAAGGCTTGCCTTTCAAATGCAAGATAACACAAATTTCTTTGCAGCTAATGAGATATTTTTGAGTAAGAATCCTTCAGTGTTCTCAAAGTTAGAAAACAATCTTGAGAATCTTTTACATTTACTGATAAAATAGTTTGCAGTTTTCCCTAAAAGACAGTACAAGAAATTGCACTGACAGCTGGACTTAGTTAGTATCTGTATTTACAGTGAATGTGTTTAACAGTGTAAATGAGATGAGGAGTGTCCAAACTTGCATAAAACATCAAACTAGGTTCTACAGTTATCTGATTGCCAATCTTACATCCCTAAATTGCATCTGAAAGATGTGGGGCTTTCTAGCCTTCATACTGTGCATAGAAATCATTCAAATTTCAACCATTCGGGCATCTTATTCTGTACCTTGTTCCCACTTTTATGTCTCAATGGGTATTAAAATTTGCAAGAAGTAACTCACAAATCAGTTAGGTTTGTGCTCAGTATTCCTCTATTCAGCCCTTCACTTTGCCACTGAACAGTTTATTGGGAGAATCTGCCGGTAATTTAATTTTGCCTTGAACACCTGCAAATAAAAAATTATCCAGTGCAAAGCAGAGGCCTATTAAGTGTTGCACTTAATACACAGTTTCAGTCCTCAGCTACAAATGAAACTTTTCCATCAGAAGCAAGTGGAAGCACTTAGATCAGATGCCACATGAATATGAAGGGAATGGATGGATGTGGATGATACACAGGAGGAGGATCTTTAATATAAATTGGCATCAAGATCAGCACAACATCATGGGCTGAATGACCTGTCCAGTGCTGTACTGTTCTATGTAAATCATATGGAACTGATGTCAGCCTAAATTCTAATAGTAGAAGTTCATAGATGGTAGTCAGATGAAAGAAAAACTTCTATACACTGTTTTATACATTTTTGAGTTGTACGCCTTGGGAAAACATTCATTCGTGGGACATTAAGGAGAATATTGACTTGATTTTGGATAGCAACCTCAAGGAGGTAGCAATCACCATAACAACAGATCACTCTGGCCCATGGGTGTGTTTGTGTTTACTTTCCCCAGGGGTAGATCCTGCTGCAAAATCTAGAAGCACAGGCGATTTCAGATCCATTCAGGTAAACAGCAGACTAAGAAGTGTGTGGACTGGGGAGGAGATGCTTTAGTCCCTTTTGAGGTTTTTAAATATTTAACTGTGTAGCTCTAAATAGTTTACAAGTGTGACCACTTTTTTTCTTACTTTGTTTGCACTTCAAATTTTTCTATTGTTTCTTCCAGTGAGTTTTGTCTCAAACCATGATCTGGGGATGACTCTGGAACAGCCTGGAGTTCTGTTAGAGTTAGAAAATTAATATATTAAGTTCTCGCTTGATAATTGGATTTTAACAGTATTAGCATTGAAATCTAATGTTAACAACAGGGTAATTTATGCAGTGTTAGTGATTAAGTGCTTACAAACTAATCTGTTGATTAGGTTGTGGAATTAGGAAGCTAATGTTGTCCCTTGAAATAGCCTGAGTGAACAATTAGCAAAGTATTTCCTCAAATAATCACCAACTGATCTTGCATGTTATCTGTTATGTCTAAAATGAAGGAAAATCTATTAATAAAGCAAGTTATCACTTCCTTTTTATCCCAGATCTCTTCTCAACTGATGAATTCATTGAATTGCAACCAAAAGTTGGTTTAGTAGACCAGAGCATCAGCATGTCAAAAGAAAATTATTGCTTAAGGGAGAACTTGTTAAGGATACCACGAGACTCCTCTTCCATTAGCGCCAGCTCATCCAAAATGTGGTAGCAGTGAGAGTGTCGAGCAGTCAGTACAGCAGTAAGGGAAAGTCATCATTAAATGTTAGGACCTGGGTCCATTGCATTGCTTGCTGTAGAATGAAACGTAGATGCATCTATTGTGGAGCTGGAGTGAAGAGTACGTGGAGCTCTTTAATTTCTACGTATGCTGAAGTGATCTGTAATTGCCTGAATGAAATTAATTGCTGAAACATTCCCTTGAATCCACATCTCTCAAGTTTGCTTTCTGTTTTGAATGTTTGTTTTCTACACTTAACTCTCTCCTTAAACAGGATTTTCCATTATTTGTCCCTGCAGTTTCTCAGTACGCTGTTTGCTCCATTAAATTTTGTGATGGAAAAGGTTGAAAGTATCTTGCCTTCCAGCCTGTGGCATCAATTGACACGAATCTAAGAAGAAAGGACTTGTGATAGACTGATTACCATGACACCTGTGCCAAGCTCATATGTTGCAGAATGCAAGGCAGCATGAAAAAGTGGATGAAAATCTAAGTTAAAGACTCTATATGTTATGTTTTGTTCTAATGTGGACATGTTTTATGTTGTACCAAACAAAGTTGTTGTTGTTCTATTTTATTATTTTGCCATTAGCAAAATTCTACAAAAATAAAAAAACACAAAAATAAAGTTTAACTTTTGTGTAGTACAAGGGCACATTTCTTTGAACTTCTCTTGTGCAGAATCCATGTCTGCTCTTTCATATTCAATATATCGCCTCCTACCTTATGGGAATACAACCACTCCTGAGGTTTACCAATTGCAGTCTAATAATTTCACAGAACTAATCTTGTCTGTGTGTGAATGAGTGTGGGGGTGACTGAGTGAGTGGGGATAGATGGAAAGGGGTCGGTGAGTATACATTTTGAACTTACCAAATTTTCACTTCAAGTGCAAGATAAAAATCTCACAGTTGTGTAGCTATAAATGTGAAAACATGGTGAACGTTTCCACAGATATTTAAAAAAGGAAGGAGTTAAGAAAGTGTGTGTTGGTCCTTTCAAAAATGAGTTGGTGATTTAAAATTAGAAAGTAAGAAGATAGATGAATTAGATACATCATCAGTCTTCAATGTAGAGGATACACATAACATTCCAGAAATAGCTGTAAATCAGGAATTGCAAAGGAGGGAGGAACTTGGGAAAATTACATTCACCGGAACAATGGGACTTTACTGGAGACACAAGAAATTCTGCAGATGCTGGAATCTGGATCAATACACAAAAAAGTGCTGGAGGAACTCATCAGGACTGGATAGAAAGAGGGCAGAAGCCAGAATAAGAAGGTGGGGGAGGGGGAGGAGCACACGCAAGCAGGTGAGAGGGGGAAGGTAGGTGGGTGGGGGGGGAGATGTAATAAGCTGAGAGGTGATAGGTAGAAGAGGCAAAGGGCTGAAGAAGAAGGAATCTGGTAGGAGAGGACAGTAGACCATGGAATAAAGGATGGGGGAGGAGAGGAGATGGGCAGGTCATCAAGGCAGGGGAGGGAAGACAAAGGAGTGGGGGAGGGGGAGAAAAAGAAGGGGTGGGGTTACCGGAAATTAGAGAAATGGATGTTGAGGCAACCAAGTTGGAGACTTAGGACATGTCTATCTATAGCCACCTCCTCTGCCACATTGGGGCCAGACGCAGGTTGGAGGAACAACACCTCATATTTTGCCTTGGGAGGTTTTCTATCAGTATATTAAGGGCAAAAGAACAACCAGGGAAAAAGTGGGGCCCATTGGGACTACTGGGGAAATCTGTGCGTGGAGCCAGCAGGTGTAGGTGAGGTCCTAAATGAATACTTTTCATTGGTATTCACAAAGGAAACATGTTGTAGTTGGAGAATTTGGTGAAGGGGTAGGTGAAAGTCTAGTACAGATCTTCATAAATAAAAAGGAGGTACTCAATGCCATGGCAGGTTTAAAGGTGGACACATCCCCAGGACCAGATAGGATTTATCCCAGGCTGCAATGAGAGGCAAGGGAAGAGATTGCTGGTGTTGTGCCTGAGATTTTTAAATCTTTGCTGGACACAAGTGAGGTACCAGATGACTGGAGAATGGCAATTACAGTCCCCCTTTTCAAGAAAGGCAGCAGGGAAAAGCCTGGTAACTAAAGACCTGAGAGTCTAACATCAGTGGTAAAGAAGATACTGGGAAAAGATTAATGATCACTTGGAACGGCAAGGACCAATCAGAGACTACCAACATTGGCTTTGTCAAGGGCAGATCCTGCCTGACCAATTTGGTTGAATTCTTTGAAGAGGTTAATGAGTAGATCTGCAGAGAGCAGCTTGCAACGAGTTGCCACACTCCGGCAGTGTACTTTTGGGAATACTAATGAGGCTAGGATATACACCATGAATCCTGCGGAGTATTAAGAGACAGAGAGATATTGGAATACAAGTTCATAGATCCTTGAAGGTGGCAACATGGATAGATAATGTGGGTAGGATGGCAGATGAAATACTGGCCTTCACTTTCTTTAGTTGCACATTGAATTCAGAGGTAAGGAGGTTGTGCTCCAACTTTATAAAACCTTGGTCAGACCTCAGCTGGAGTACTGCGTGTAGTTCTGGTCACCATACTATAGGAAAGATGTGATAGTGCTGGAGAGGATGCAGAGAAGATTTACCAGGATGCTGCCTGGGATGGAGCAGTTCAGTTATGAGGAGAGATTGGAGAAGCTGGGTCTGTTCTCCCTGGAGTGGAGGAGGTTAAGAGGAGACATGATTGAGCTATATAAAATTGTGGGAGATATATAGAGGAAACTTTTCCCCATATAAGAGGTAGTTAAAACTAGAGGACATAGATTTAGAGTGGAGGGGGGGAGATTTAGAGGGGATATGAGGAGGACCTTTGTCACTCAGAGTGTGAGAGTGGTGGAAGAAGTGTCTCGATGAGCATTTGAATTGCCTGTGAATAGAGGGTTATGGACCAAGTGCCATAGATAGGATTAGTATTGAAGAGTCCCCACTGGTGAGTATGGACAATTGGGTGAATAGCCTTTTCCCATGCTGTACAATTCTATTCTAAGTGGCAAGTGAGATAGTTTATGTGTTGGTTTTAATTTTCTAAAATTCCCTAAGTTCAAGGAAGGTTTCATTAGATTGAAAAATAGTGGGTTTAACTGCTTTATTCAATCGTACAGTATTATCTAAGTGGTGAGAGATTATAGATTACAGTGATTTGCAAAAGGCTAGTATGCAAGTAGAGCAGTTAATCAGGAAAGCTAACAAAATATAAGCATTTATTATGGGAGCAACTGAATATAAAAGTAGGGAGGTTATGCTTCAGTTCTGTTGGATGTTGGTAAGAACACATCTGGAGTACTGTGTGGAGTATCAGTCATATTTAAAGAAGGATGTATATGCATTTGGAACAATTCAGAGAAGATTTACTAGATTAATAGCTGGAATGGGCTGGTTACCTTTAGAGGAAAGGTGGGGGAGGCTAAGCTTGTATCTGCTGGAGCTTCACATTTTGAGTAACCTTGACAAGATAGGTGTGGAGAGATGTTCTTTTTTGTGGCAGAACCTAGAATTCAGGGTCATGGGTTTACTCCGACATTCAAGAACTCTCACGCCATCCTGGACGAAGCAGCTTGCTTGACTGACACCAAATCACCACTCTAAACATTAACTTCTTGAACCACTTCCAGAGTATGCTGCAGTGTATACAATCTACAATAGCTACTGGAACTCTGTTGAATAGAACATCCTTTCCATCTTGTAGCAACTTAGTAGCTAAAAGAGCTCAATCAAGGCTGGATTTAAAAGGAAGGTGTGCCTGTTGTGTTGATAGCAGTTTTGTTAGGTGACCAGAAGTTGTGAAAACCAAATCAGTGGGTTGCACAGGTTTCAATAATTACCTTCATTCCAGTGAGGAACCCACCAAGCTTCGATTGGAGCATTCACATCATTGTTGAGGTCAATAACCTTCCCTAGTGAGCTGTATGACAAATCCTCTTCAGTGGAACACAAAAGCAATGGCTGGTGCATCACTTGCAGATACTGTGCTTTCAAGAACATTATAAATAGAACCAAGTTTAGGCCATTCAGCCCCTCCTGCCTGCTGTGCCTTTCAATAAGATCACAGCTGATCTCCTTCAGCACCTTCAGGGGAAAAGTTTCCTGCAGTCTATCCTCTATATATCTCTCGTAATTTTATCTATCTCAATCATGTCTGCTCAACCTTCAATGACAAAGCCTGAGAAACCTCTTAAGTAGAGCATTCCAAAGAATCAGTTCCCACTCAGTTAAGAATGTTTTTTTCTCATCTCTGTCCCTTAATTTGAGACTGTGATCCCTGATTCTAGACACCCCAGCTAGGGGAAACATCATCTGTGCATTTAATTTTTCGAAGAGATTACCTCTCATTTCTAAGCACAAAACAGCATAGAATCAGTCTGCTTAATCTCTCCTTATGGTACTAACCTATCACAGTAGGAATCAAACTGTTGAACATTCATTGCACTCCCTGTCTTGCAACTATATCCTCCCTTACATGGAGAGACCATACCTGTGAACAATATTTCAGCTGCAATCTTAATAGGGCTCTCTATGTAATTGTGATAGCTATTTTGTACTCAAATTCCCTGCAGTAATTTCATTGATTTTGGACATTTGGCAAAGCCCATTCAGAATGTTCCAATCTGAAAAAAAGCCTCATCTGACTACCAGACAGTGGAGGAGGAATTTAGGTTAAGTATTTTTACAGATGGATATATATATAATTTAAACTGTAGTTGAGATTTTGAAGCCAACCTTGCTTTCTGACTGTAGTGGCTTTAAGAAAATGTGATGGAAATGACTCAAAAGTAATTTCACTCAGAGTGCTTCGAAAAGTTATTACCAAAGTGTTTCTAGCATCTTAGACCACTATCAATAGTTGAACAGGTTTAACTGACTCAAAACTATCACTTAATCATTTCCAAAAATAATTTTGTTGAAGGGCTCTTCTCATTTTTTTGTGTTTAACTCTACTTTCTCACAAGCCTTATAATTTGAATCGCAGCCAGAAATGTAATTCAGAATAGTGACTTGACCAACAAGTGATTATATTATTTAAGTTAGAAATTTAATCTGCACTAGCAATCGATTAAAGCAAAAGGTTTGGTCTGGAAACTGGGTGATTCACAGCAGGGAGTGAATGAAAATTTGTGCACTTGTTTGACACATTCTGAACTTGACAGATATAGAGCTACATTCATGGATCCCAAGGCAGCTTGATTTATTTTACATTGTTATAAGACACTAAATCCAGCTCAGGGATTCAGACCTAAAATAGACAAGTTTTTTTTTAATATAAAACATAAAGCAAAAGATTTCATTTCAAAGAATACACATTGGTATCAGCAACATAGGAATGATGTCCTGCAGAGTGAATACAGGGAGTTAGGCAGAAGGATGAAAACCAGGAGCTCAGGAGTTGTAATAACACGCTAGTGAGAGTAGAAGTGGGAGGATGTGGCAAATGAATGCGTGGCTGAGGAGTTGGTGTAGACAGGAGGGATTCAGGTTCTTGAACTATTGGGATCTCTTTCAGGGCGGAGGTGACCAGTACAATAGGGGCAGGTTGCACCTGAACCGGAGGGGGACCAATATCCTGGTGGGGAGATCTGTAAGAGTTACTTAGGAGGGTTTAAACTAGTCTGGTTGGGGAGTGGGATCAAAGTAGTGGTGTAGCAGATGAGAACGTTGAAGCAAATAGAGAAGTTAAAGTCTGGTAAGGCAGAACAGGCAGGGGCAGGACAGGGAGCTGGGAAGATCTGACAGGCTAAACTGCATTTATTTTAATGCAAGAGGCTTGACAGATAAGCCAGATGAGAGGTGAGGGGAACGACTTAAAAGGGATCTGAGGAACAACTTTTTCTCACAGAGGGTGATGGGTGCGTGGAACAAGCTGCCAGAGGAAGTGGTAATTTCCTCTGGCAATATTAACAGTCCCATGTTAATACTTTTAGATAATTTGTGTTAACAACCTTTCATCTAATTAATAAAGTTTAAAAATATCTTTTAGAATTACATTATATTATTCAAGTATTAATAATTTCTAGGACATTGTGGGAATACAGAACTGTATATAATAAACAAAAGCCTATATTAAGTCACTAAACATATGAGCACATGAAGAAACAGACAGCACTAAAGAAAAACAGTAGGTAAAACAAATCCTCAACAAAGAGAACTGTATGTCTAGTAAACTGGCCTGCAGGAGTTTGTGAGTTGTAAGATGGGTAATTAGGGATGACAATAAATGCTGGTCTTGCCAATGTAGATCACACCCAGTATACAGATAAAGTTATGAATAAACCGCAATTCATCACATTTTTCATGTTCAAATGAATAGTGTTTTGAGTTGCAATGAATATGTGAGAATTATCACCCAGGAAAACTGAGTAATTAAAGGGATAGAAAACTTAATTTCCACCATTATAGTTATGCATGTTTTGTCTATACCTAAGCTCTTTTCCACCTCCTCTCTCTTCTGAATCTTTTTCTGTTCTTCCAATTTACCAAAGAATGTGTTCTTTTCAACATTCTGAATATTCTCCTAAGAATGCCTATGAACTAATTTAGGAAATGATTGGTTTCCACAATCTATCATTCTAGTGTAAATTAAGAGAAAAATCTTGGGAAGAGACTAGTTACCAACTCAATATTACCTATGTCATGAAAGGTTTTTGGGAATACTTACTGAACAGTTCACTTTTGAAGTTGAAATTTAGGTCAGCCTAGGATTTACATTTATTGCTGTATGATGTGCAAAAGGGAGATGATAAAAGTCAGCTCCACACATGAATATTCTGGTTTAACAGCAACATTTGAAAAAGTGTCTTAACAGCTTGACAATAACATTTTCATATTTTTTAACAAATCTATCATTTATAATTTGCTATTTTTATTTGATTATCTTTTTTGTAAATAAGTTTGATTATTGGTTGTGGCCTGCACACAATCATTTGAAATCCTGGTATTTGCTACCTTTCTGAGAAAACACAAGGCCATGTTTAGCAGCCTAGTTACTCAGCCATACAATATTTTATATCTAATAAGTAATTGTCAGATGCAGCAAGATATGCTATCATTTGCATGATTGAGGGTACAAGTTTTCTGACTTTGACTTTTCAGAGAAATTATTTTTCATTTAAAAAGTGTTAAATGAATGTAAAACTACAGCATTTAATGCTGAATAACATGATCTAGACTACTCAGTGAAGAAAATGTTATTTTAAAGAAGCTGAGACAAAATGAGTACCAGAAGATGTGGGAAAAGTCAGACATTTTGTCGGGCTTTGTGAAGTAATCAGACATTTTGTACCTCAATTATTTTGGAGGCCATAATTTCTTATATATTGACATTTACCTTACTAAATTTTGTTATTTGAAGATAACAAAATATTACAAGAAATATGGAAAAATAATGTGACACTAAACTCAGATGACTTGTATTTGGCCTGCAGTAAAGGGTTAACTTTTGATTTTCAAGACCACCAATATGGGGCCTGCTGAGCCTGACAAAAAGTGCAATACTCAGTCTTTGAGGCCTGCCCTTTGCTGACCCCCATCTTCCACGTGGTCTTAATTGTTTCTCTCTGTTAAGCCACCTACTAAGAATTAATTCAACTCTATATTGACAGATAGGGCTTCCCCCACTAATATCCCATGGCACTAGAACAAATAGAAGGTGCAAATGACCATCTGCAGCTGTGCAGCAGCTGACAAAATTACACTGGCTACCAAAAGGCTTTGCAGAGCATTCTTCAACTTTGGAAGTTGCATTATTGGGCAATTATTTACAAAGTTTAATCTAAGCCTTTTTTATCATCAAAGTAACATGAAAAGTTGTCAGGCCTATTAGTAAGTATTATAATAATGAAGTTCAACTGGATATAGAGTCTAATGTAGGACAGAGATTACTAAGCCACTTTTCCATATTTACAACCTGTCATTTTTCTCAAGATTGACATACCAATTTATGCATAATTTATTTTGTTACAAAAAGCGTTTTTAAATGTAGATTTCCTTAACAGTGGGGAGTCCACCAGAGTAAAACATGCACAAAGCATTGTTCTACACACTCAAATTATGAAACCAGAGCTTGCTGATGAATAAAGAATCAATATTCAGTTATGACTGTTAGAGGACAAATAGACACAAGTTAGTCAGAAAACAAGTAGACACAATTCTTCCAGAAGGCTAAGCCTGTTCTATAGAAATACGTGAATAAACACCCCGTCTCCAGTGCTTGTGATCAAAACCCTGAATTTTATAATGATTTTCTATCCTATTTCTGTATTTGGATTCATTGCTGCAGCATGAAGGAACTTATACCCATATTGCTGGGAGGACTTTACTGCCTGCCTCCAATGTAGTCCTTGGCTGCATGTGTCTAATGTGCAAGATAGCATATTTACGTTGTATCCTGCTTCTGAAATTTGCTTCTGTTGAAGACAATCAAGGACAATTTTCTATCCAAAGTATTAAAACAATATTTGGGTTCAAATCCACCATTATATTCCAGATGTACTTTTAACATTGTGACTTGAATCTGAACATTGAAGAAGATTCACAGCTGGAATGACATGACAAAAATTATTTTATAATAACAGCACAGGCACAAAATGACATGTGGCAATATAATCTTGACACATCAGGCAACCTGTATCAATTTGGTGCACTGTACAAATGAGCTGATGGAGTGTTGAGCAACATTATTTTGGCTGTACATGTATAGTTCATACAATCATCCAAAGTTGAAATGGTAATCTGTTTTACAGAGTTGAGGGAGAAATAATTAACGTAATCATTCTTTGCAAAGTATTCAATGAAAAGATTTTAAAATTATATTTTCACAAAATAAGAACAGGTTATTGAGAAGCTAACAATTAAGTCAATAGAAATATTTTGACCTCTCCTTGAAGTGCACCTGGAATGTCATTTCAATTCCTGAAGCTCATGAGAACAACCAGCAGAGAATTTAATATATCTCTAACAGATAACAAGCACAGCAGTGCACTCTCTTGACTGACAGGAGTAATAATTTGCTTGGTTTACTATTGAACATAATTTTAGAACCACATTTCATCCTGCTGGTGACTAGTTAACAGCACTGAGAAATAGGAGAGGCAATAACTCATGGAGATTAAAATATCTTTTAGAAGTTGGTCAGTCCTGCTTGAAGTGGATGGAAAGGCATACTTTTGTATCAGCCGTCCTGTTCCCTGTTCATATCTGCTCCACTGATTCCCATCCTGTCTCTCTCATGGAAGGCCATCTCCATTTAAGTATCACAACCTGATTATATTTACCTGATTAAATTGAGTTCATTTTGCTTTTTGCTTGTTTATCCTGACAACATGAACTGATTTTGCTGCTGCATCCAATTGTTTCAGAGGTGTGTGGGTGGAATTCAGATGTAAGGAACACATAGAGCTGGGTTTCTTATTTCAAACAAATATTCCTGGGTATTAATATCAATAGTGATCTGATCTCTCCACAGGAAGACGGGAATCATTCATCTTCTTTAACATCAAATCATCCAAAACATTGCTGCGTGTGTCCCAGCTCTCACCCACCATCCCTACATGTGATGATTTACCTTGGCTCCCAGTAATTATTATCTCAGTTTTAAAACTCTCATTCTTGCTTTCAAATCTTTTTATGGTTTTGCAATTCCACCTCCAATAATCTTCTGCCGTACCCATCAAGATGAATGTGCACTGTCAATTTTGGATCAAAAATGTAAGAAATCGCAGGAGGGGGCCATCTGGCTCTTCGAGCCAGCTCTGCCATTCATTAAGAGCAAGGCTGATCTTGTAGCTCAGTGCCTTCTACCAACACTACCCACATATCCTTTGGTGTCCAGAAATCTATCAACATCTGATATGAATGACAGCCTGTGCAAGCGTTGGGGATAGAGAATTTTGAAGATCCACCATATTCCTCTTATCATTTAATCACTCTTTTGCAAGAATGTGCAATGTTTTGCAAATTTTGTAAATCTTATGCAAATATGCAATGCAGGTTATTTTCCACGCCCCAATCATTCTTGTTCAATTCTCGCGGAATCTCCTTTGACGGCAACAGTCATTACAAAATAACAGCAACAAACATCAGTAGTTTTTCTTTGGTTGACAGTAACGAGAGTAATATGTAAAGGCTGGAACTAAGCAGTGATACTCATGGAAAAGACTGGCGTGGTTGACTACGTTAAAGCCTGAATAACGAAGAGTGAGGGGGAATGGTACACCACCACCATAACCACTGAAGATGTTACTTGTGACCTTGGCTAGACGTTTGGCAGCACTAGAGAGAGAAAACCTGGAGTTGTTGGGCAGTTGGAAAAAGTGATCATGAATTTAAAGACTTCGGAGAATTTGTAGAATAGGCAATAATTTGCAAGGACAAAGGAAAGGGAATCAAGATTTTTTAAAGACATTCATGATGACAAGGACTTGAATACCCTGACTGGAATGGCGCAGACACCCAGAGAGAAGAGGCCAGCCAAGGAGCAATGAAATGATATACAAAGGATGCTAGACCCCATCCACACAAACAGTTGCATAAAGATGCCTGAAATCTTGCAGGAGCTTCTGCAAGACATTGTGCTAACCCTGCGACGACCCACAAGGAGTCATGGCAGGAGCAACCAGCATGGCACTAAGGTGAATGATCAGCTTTCTGTGGGGCACAAGAGAAATAGATCATCTGGAAGGTCCTAAATCATCTCCATACCCAAGTCTGCCTTTCTGCTGAAATGAGATTGTAACACTTGAGCCCTGTGGGAGGCAGATCATGCCACATCCTTTGATCTATCCAATACTCCAGGATGGGCCACGCAAAGTTCAGAATCTTGCTGAGACCCACTTGCATGCTTTTCATCATTCCTGTCATCAGTGGATTGATACAGGAAGAAGATGGTGAATTTGGAAAGCAGACTCTTCATGAGGAAAATGAGAACTGTTAATGCCAACCATCTTGGGATCCAAGAGGGGTAGTCAAGTGCTCCTATGATGGCTCTAATGCACACACTGTGTTCACAGTTTGTTATTGGGAAGAAAAAGAAGATAAATTAGAGAGGATGCTAATTCATAGTGGAGCAAGGGTTAACATTCCTATCCCTGGAGTCTTTTGGCAAGTTGGAGGGGTAATGAGATAATGGCAGTTGAATGATTAATCTAAGTGACAAGTCCATGAGCTCCTTACACTTAGTGGAAGTGGGGATGGAATAGAAGGGAGTTGTTTCTGGGAATGATTGCTAACAGAGAAAAAAAAAACTTGCCTTTACATTTCAGCATAATTTTGTAGTAAGGACTTTAGACAGGAGAGAGCATTGCAGAGTAGTACTAAGAGTTGTTCTGCCAGATCTGACGGTGGCAGTGCACTTTGCATTCAAGTCCACATACTTTGGACTTGAGGCAGTAAAGATTTTGGGCTGTGCTGGGGAACAATGTCAGTTGGAGGTGGGCAAAGGTCGTACATAGCCCAGGATGTCAAAGGAGAAGATGAAAGAGAAGGATGGTCCACAGTTTGTGAACATGCAATCCTTAGCTAGATAGGTGGAAATGTGTTTATACTATTGCAAGTGACTTCAAAGAATAGTTTTAAAGAGGCAGATGTAGAAACCAAAGGAGTTGCTAGGGAAAGTGAATGGTGAAAGATATAAGGGAGTGTTGATTCAATGCCATGCTTGTGACAAAATCCCTCCAAATTATATTGCTTTTCCAGGGCTACCCCAAATGATATGAAAAATCTACGTGGAAATACGTGTCATCTTTCTTCTGTTCCAACAAATCTAAAAACATTTCATTCAATATGTATAGGAAACCAGTATTGAAGAGTTTGCAAATGCTTTTATAATGGAGATGACTAGACTTGGGGATTTTCATCAATATCCCATCATCAGATTTTGCTGGGAACTGTATGTATATTCAGGAAGGAGAAGAGATTGGTTTATGAAGAACAAGGATGTTTTGAACAATAAGTGGCTCTGCTTTTATTTCAATTTGAGGTCCATTTTACAAAAGTGAAATTGTGCTTATTTATACACATTTTGTTCAACCAAAGATACATACAAGAACTGTTTACAATTTTGTTCATCAGATTTGTAAATAAAGCCAGATATTTGTGAGCAAAAAATAGATCCTGCCAAGCAGTCATGAATGATGGGCAGTATTTTATAAATTAAAACGATTCTAGAATAAAAATCAAAATGACTATAAGAACAGGAGTAACTACAATGATCTTTGAATGACTAAGTTCAAACAATTATATCTCAGAAGGTTAGTCTTTAAAATGAATGCTGATTCTTTGGTGCAGTGAGCCAGGAACAGTGATGTCGTAATTTGAACAAATCCTTGCATTCTACTAATTGAAATTCAACATTTTATGGGTTCAGTCTTGAATATTAAAACACTGTGATTTGATCATTTTTTCATAGCTATTTTATAAGAAAACCCATAAAGCACAACAAGTATAATCTAACAACACCTTCTGCAAAATCAGAGTCCATCACCCTTAAAGCTTATAATCTTTATGGACAAATTTATCACACCATAATTTCTTTCTTTCTTAGTAATTATTAAAAGTTTATTTAGTACAGTTTGGGAGTTCCAAGATAATATTGTTTCCATAGTTGAAAAATTCCACTATCTAGATTACCCAAGAAGAGAAAATGGAAATTGACAAACTAGTTTTAAATAATACAGTACTCTCATTTGTTACAATATTTAGAAAGTTACCACATAACAATATTAATCCAATGATTTCAAAGTTAACTTTCAATGCTTCTTTGTGCTTTATTTTTATGGGTATTTTCAATCTAAATTACACATTTCTGAACTAGTATGTACTTATTCAGCAATTGAGAATAACATGGCATGATAATATCAGGCAAAATTGTCTGGAAACTGATGTAAATAAATATGTATCTCACTTCAAAAAAATCCATAAGTTTTATTTGGTCGTGCTGAGAATCACAAGTGAGAAGTATGTAATGCAGATAATTTTCCATGCCCCAATAATTGCTTCAAAGTTGTTATAATCATAACATTTTCATTTTTTTTTGCATTTTAAAGTGAACTTTAAAATTGCCTTTTGTTGCTAGAGCTGCCATTTTATGAATTTGAATTTCTTTTATTTTCTTCACATTTTACAATCAGAACCTTGGCACAATTGTTTAATTGCCAGGCATATTAATTACACAATTTATGGTGTCAATTTGTGCTGAGATCTCAATTTGCAATATTGAAATATGTTCTTCCTGTCCTACTGTCAGTGAGTCAGGCTGAAATTTGGTTCCATTAGTAGTAACAGGTCCCCGTGCCTGAAATAATGACCCTTTCTGAAATGTGTGCTGTAACAATGAATGAGACTGTTGTAGGACGAGGAAGAAGTACTATAGGCTCACTTGTGCCCTGATCTGATGTCATTGCATGCAAACCTTCAGCAGAAGTCACTGGATAGTGATCTGAGGCAGTAATTCTGCACGATTTCCCCTCTCCCTAGGCCAGGAATATTGAGGTTGATGAATGTGCTTCTACTTCTGGCCTGACTTTAATCAAAAGATTGATCTGTATGGCACAATGCCATTAGTATGTTTATCCTAAGAGCCACTGGGAGACTTCACAATTGGAACTTTAACATAAAAACCAGGTCAACCTGAAACAAATGTTGAGTGAGCACCAAGCATGCTGAAAGAAAGAAACCTGACTGAAATCCACATCAGTTCTTGCTCGAATGATGGAGATGAGCTGTAACTAATTCTGCCTATAAGAGAAATGCAGCGGGAATCTAACTAAACATCTGGCAATTGAACATCAAAAATAAATTGATCGCCAGGCCCCGAATTGTAAGGAAGCAATTACATTATATATAGACCCTGATTCTGACTCTTGTTGAGCAATTTGAGATCTTCATGAATCGATGCAGAAAATTCAGTGGATGGTTGGGGATCATGCATATTTTGGGCCATATTCATGGAAAGCAGATCATGGCAGAAAACAAGGGCATGCTGATCTTTCTGAAGTTGGACTGTCATGTCTTGTGGATTATAACACTTACTTGATTAGAGATAAGCAGCAAACTAAAACAAAAATCAGAACTTTTATAGAGAAACAAAGGACTGCAGATGCTGGAATCTCAATGAAAAACACGATGATGCTGGAGGAACTCAGCAGGCCGGGCAGCATCCATGGAGAAAAGCAGGCGATCAACGTTTTGGGTCAGGATCCTTCTTCAGGACTGAAGATAGGAAAGGGGGAAGACCAATATATAGGAGGGAAAAGCAGAGCAGTGATAGTGGACAAAAGAGGGGAGGTGGGGTGGGCACAGGGTGGTGATAGGTAGGAGATAGTGATAGGCAGGTGCCTATCTTTTATAGACTTTTGTTGAATCTTTCAATCTTACTCCAAAATTATGATTTTCAAATGTTAAAAGTAAAGGGCAACAACATTTCAATGACACAGCATTTCTGTCAAGGAAAAAGATGCATCCTATTTAAATATTGCTTTAGAGAAGTCTTACACCAATGACTTCCAAACAAGTACCCTGGTATAATGAAAACAATGTCTTCGCATAAAATAATTTAGGTTGTTAAGGAAAGTAGACACTTCTGTAGATTCAGATAGAATGAAGACTGGAGACTGGTTGGTTTAGTTAATAGGGGGGGAAACAACACGTGTTATCTGTTCCATGATGAAGGTCCCTCTTATCTTTCATGTCTGATCTAGCCAATCGGCATTCGTAGGAGCTTTGCATGTGTGCACATCTGTCATTTCGTGGCATTCCTTACAGCGGACTACACAGCACCAGTGAAATTTACATTCACACTTTGTCACTCGCATGATACGGGATGTGTCATATCCTCGTCCACAGCACATCACTTCGCAACCGTCCATCCCTCGAGAGGTCCTGTTGCACACTCTGCCTGCTGTACCCAAAGAACCTGCCAAATAAGGGATAAATATCACAAGTTTTCATGACACTGAAAACAGGTAACTGATAGATGACACAAGAATTTCCCTTTAATGTTTAAGAACAAGTTCTCACACATGAATAACTTGTAGTGTGTTTAAGAATGCTGAGATATATGAACCATGCTAAATGTTATATTTCTACTATCTCTGAGTCCAATTCCAGTATCTGATTAGCATGCAGCTGTCTGATATATGATAACACACAAAGATATCAAACTGTACCTGGTCATTCCATTTGACTGTGAATGATTAATGGGGCAATTTATCTCCACTTTTCATTGCAATGTTAAAGTTGACAGGTAATCCATTATAAAAATTGAACATTAGCTAAGCTTGTTATAATATAAAATGGTATCTTCTCTTGTGAAGAACCATGCGCAATTTGTTCACAAAAGCCTTTGATTTAGTTTTTAAAAAAATGTTCAAGAAAGCACAGAGAACATATCGGCTAAAATCTGATTGAAGACTTTCTTAAATAACTATACAAGAGAATTTTTTTTGGCTCAGCTCTTTCTCTCCTCCTATGAAGTAACTGTCTCTTGGTGGGCAGTACTTCTGTATTTGGAGGAGCTCTACCCTGCCATTCTTCTCTTCAAACATAAGACAGTGGCTCACAATAAGCTCATTTGCCATAAAAATATCACAGAAAAGTCATATTTTTCTTTTCTCCCAATAATTACATCACTTAAGACAATAAGACATAGGAGCAGAATTAGGCCATTCGGCCCATCAAGTCTGCTCCACCATTCGATTGTGGCTGATTTATTTTTCCCTCTCAACCCCATTCTCCTCCCTTCTCCCCATAACCTTTGACACCCTTACTAATCAAGAACCTGCTTTAAATATACCCAATGACTTGGCCTCCACAGCCGTCTGTGGCAATGAATTCCACAAATTCACCGCCCTCTGGCTAAAGAAATTCCTCCTCATCTCTGTTCTAAAGGGACGTCCTTCTGTTCTGAGGCTGTGCCCTCTGGTCCTAGACTCTCCCACTACTGGAAACATCCTTTCCACGTCCACTCTATCCAGGTATTTCAATATTTGGTAGGTTTCAAAGAGATCCCTCCTCATCCTTCCAATATCCAGCGGCTACAGGTCCAGAGCCATCAAATGTTCCTTATACATTAACCCTTTCATTCCCTGGATCATTCTCGTAAACCTCCTCTGGACTCTCTCCAACACCAGCACATCCTTCCTCAGATATGGGGCCCAAAACTGCCCACAATACTCCAAATGTGGTCTGACCAATGCCTTATAAAGCCTCAGCATTACTTCCTTGCTTTTATATTCTAGTCCTTTCGAAATGAATGCTAGCATTGCATTTGACTTTCTTACTACCAACTCAACCTGCAAGTTAACCTTTATGGAATCCTGCACTAGGACTCCCAAGTCCCTCTGCACCTCTGATTTCTGAATTCGCTCCCCATTTAGAAAACAGTCTACGGCTTTATTCCTTCTACCAAAGTGCATGACCGTACACTTCCCGACTCTGTATTCCATCTACCACTTCTTTGCCCATTCTCCCACCTGTCCAAGTCCTTCTGCAGACTCCCTGCTTCCTCAACACTACTTGCCCCTCCACTTATCTTTGTATCATCCGCAAACTTGGCCTCAAAGCCTTCAGTTCCGTCATCCAGATCATTAACATATAATGTGAAAAGTAGTGGACCCAACACTGACCCCTGCAGAACACCACAAGTCACTGACAGCCAAGCAGAAAAGGCCCCCTTTATTCCCACTTTTTGCCTTCTGCCAGTCAGCTAATCTTCTATTCATGCTTGTACCTTTCCTGTAATACCAAGGCTCCTATCTTGTTTAGCAGCCTCATGTGCGTCACCATGTCAAAGGCCTTCTGAAAATCCAAGTAAACAACATCCACTGACTCTCCTTTGTCTATCCTGCCTGTTACTTCCTCAAAGACTTCCAGCAGATTTGTCAGGCAAGATTTCCCCTTAAGGAAACAGTGCTGACTTCAGCCTATTTTATCATGTGCTTCCAAGTACCCTGAAACCTCATCCTTAATAATGGACTCTAATATCTTACCAACCACTGAAGTCAGGCGAACTGGCCTATAACTTCCTGTCTTTTGCCTCCCTCCCTTCTTAAAGAGTGGAGTGACATTTGAGATTTTACAGTCCTCCAGAACTATTCCTGAATCTAGTGGTTCTTGATAGGTCTCTTCTAATGCCTCCACAATCTCTTCAGCTACCTTTTTCAGAACCCTGGGGTGTAATCCGTTTGGTCCAGATTACACCACTTATCTACCTTCAGACCTTTCATCTTCCCAACCACTTCTTCTGAGTAATAGCAGCTACACTCACCACTGCCCCCTGACTCTCTCGAATTTCTGGCGTGTTGCTGGTGTCTTCCACAGAGAAGACTGATGCAAAATACTTATTCAGTTTGTTCGCCATTTCTTTGTTCCCATTACTACCTCTCCAGCGTCATTTTCCAGCAGTCCAAAGTCCACTCTTGCCTCTCTTTTACTCTTTATATATCTGAAAAAAGCTTTTGGTATCCTCTTTTATAGCTTACCTTCATATTTCATTTTTTCTCCCCTTATTGCTTTTTTAGTTCCCTTCTGTTGGTTTTGAAAAGCTTCCCAATCCTCTAGCTTCCCACTAATTTTTGCAATATTGTAAGCCCTCCCTTTTGCCTTTATGCAGTCTTTGACTTCCCATGTCATCCACGGTTGCCTCATCCTCCCTTTTGAATACTTCTTTGGGATGAACCAGTCCTGTGCCTTCTGAATTACTCCCAGAAACTCCTGCCATTGCTGCTCTACTGTCATACCTGCTGGGGTCCCCTTCTAATCAACTTTGGCCAGCTCCTCTCTCATGCTTCTGTAGTTACCTTTACTCAACTGTAATACCGATACATCCGATTTTAGCTTCTCCCTCTCAAACTGCAGGGTGAATTCTATTATATTATGATCACTGCCTCCTAAGGGTTCCTTTACCTTAAGCTCCCTAATCAAATCTGGTTCATTGCACAGCACCAAATCCAGAATTGCCTTTTCCTTGGTGGGCTTGACTACAAACTGCTCTAAAAAGCCATCTCGTAGGCATTCTACAAATTCCTCTCTGGGATCCAGTACCAATCTGATTTTCCCAATCTACCTGCGTATTGAAATCCCCCATGACCAACTAACATTGCCCTTTTTACATGCCTTTTCTATTTCCTGTTGTAATATGTACCCCACATCCTGGCTACACTTTTGCTTTCCAACGGGAATCAATGGATGATGATTGAGGTTATCAGTCCTCCCTGGCAAATTGGACTATTTCAGCTAATTGTGAGCTGAAAATTGAAAATACGTGACCAACAGAAAGTTAAACCTGGATCTTTCATGGTGATCTTGCCATGACTGTACGGGTACCAGAATTAGCTCTATGAAGTAGATTAAAATTCCTGCCATTTTCTGGTAGGGCTCAAATTAGTTACATATTTAAATTTACACGTGTGAGTAATATTTTCTACATTGTAAGCAAAACATGATGGAAAGACTGAGCAGGTCATGCCACATTTGTGGAGGTAGAAACAATATTAACATTTCAGGTGATCTTGCATTATTTTTTACTTCAAATATTTGCTACTTCTCTCATAAATCAAGCAGAATTTTCATCAGTTGAAAACTTTGTATTTCATATATTCAAATATATATCATATCTCCAAAGATGCTACCTGACCTGCTGAGTATTTTCTGTTGTTACTTTAGATTTACAACATCCATGGTATTCTGCTTTCATACCTTGTATTTCCTATTCAAGATAACATCCTTAGCAGTGCAATTCCTAATGGTGAATCCCAGACCTGATAGTGTTAATATTTTACAATGGAACATGTCCACAATTCACAATAATTGTCAACACGATGAATTATCAGATATAATGGAATCATGAATGTTATGAGGTAAAGTCTTCAACAGAGCTTAGTCTTCAAGCTTTGCAGGTTTTGTAAGAACAATGTTGATTCATGTTCATCAAGAATTAAATGGAGGCTGCTTATATTAACTGCCGTGTTCAAACTTGACTAAGCTCTTCTTTTTGATCTTATTTTCACCCAGTAAGGTAAATATGCCCATTTGCAGCCAACATTAGTGTTGAAGCATTTCTCCAATCCTTTTAGCATCTATTTCGTATCTGTATTCCTTTTCATTTCTCAGCCGATATGATATGCCATCTGATACATAATATTTACCAGGCACATCAACAAGTAGAAATTATTTGATTTAATTAGTATTGGGCAAACAGTAAGAATTTAACAATAAACTAAAATTAAATAAAACTGCAGATGCTGGAAATCTGAAATAAAATCAGAAAATGCTAGAAAAACTCAGCAGGTCAGGTAGCTTATGTAGAAAGAGAAACTGTTAATGTTTCAAGTCTGAGACCCTTCATCAAAACTGAAAACGAGAGAAAACAAGTTAGTCTAGGTAGCAGAGAAAGTGGGGGAGGCAATGGGTCTAGGAAAGGGAGTTTGTCTGATCGGGTGAAATGATGTAGCCATTAAGAGACGGCTAAGCTCTTTTATCTATGTAATGTGTTGCTAATATTGTACAGTCTGGGTAATGTTGTAGAGTCTGGTCAACTGGGACAAATTCCCTTTGAACTTAATCCATGCCATGATGAAGGCCCAAGCTTCCTCTTGTCATTCAAGACTGATGTAGCAATCAGCATCCTTAAGAACTCTGACTCCATGTGAGAGGAGAGGGTTAACTCTACATGTACTTTCTCATATAGTATTTTTAGGTGCTGTCATGGTTTAATTTAATGTGTTGTACTATTATTCAACAAAAATTTCCCTATTAAAATGGAGAGTTTGAAGAGCATTACTTCCTGTGTTTCTAAATCCTTTTTTAGTGTATAAATACTCTTAAAAAACTGGACAGAATGCATAATAGCACAATGAAAGTGGAAACTGATTTGAGGAAGAATTTAACTTGCTCTTTCCACAATTCATTTCTCAGAAGCCAAGAGCTTAAAGATAACATAAATAATATCTATTTTGAAAATATATTAAAACTATTAAGAAAAAATGCACTTTCCACTAAAGAAATGCAACATGTTAAATATTGGACTGGATCCTGCTGGGTATTGTCAGTGGTTGTGTCTTTTAGCCAGGTCAGTGGCTGTGAGTTCTGGATTTCCATGCATGCACTGCCAAACACAGGAATTCAAAAGACCATGTTGAGTCCAGCAACAGAGCACAATCCAGCTGAGATAGCCCAGTGTTATGTTGGGGATTTGTCACTTGGCTCCTGCCACCGAATTAGGCTTCATTTCAATGGGGATTGTAAGGTTTCAGACGAGGAAACAGAGGAAAAGGTAAGTTAATTTATTTCTTAACTATTTTGCTTTAGTGTAATGCTTTAGCTCATTAGAGCTTTTGTTTAAAACTATTTAATTTTTAACTGATAAAAATATTTATTTTAATTTTAACTTTAACACTATTAAGAATCATTTGCAATAATTACTACCAGCAAAGATGGGGGCTTGCCAGCTGTCAAAGGCTGTTGAAGGCATTTCGGGGGGGTAGGGTTTCAATGAACCACAGGGGGTCCTGTCACCACTGCCCCTGAACTCCAGAATGCTTTAGACTTTGCAAAAGTGGGCCTTTGCACCTGGACCAGATAAGTACAGTTGGCAGTGAGTCCAATGGCAGGATGCAATAAGGGGATTCACTGTAAGATCCAACCCATTTTTTATCTTGCACGATGTGATTTAATATAGTCAGAAATAGAATGCCATTGATTCCATTGGGATTTATACACCTAAACGCTTATCACTGTTACCGCTATCAATCTTTCTGTAATATGTTTTCTGAAATGATTGCTTAGGTTATATATCATATTCAAGTGGAAGTGTGTAGAACATGACAACAACGTATGGATGGTGTAAGTTCAGCAATTTGGTGTAAGTCATCTCTGGAGAAACTACTAGTGGAATGCAAGTTACCCTCAGAGCAGCTAATAAGATGTAAAGTATTTTAAAGAAAATTTTTGCCCCTACACAAAAGTTCAGCCATTGGTAACCATTGAGAGAGAATATAAAATGCAAACTTTTAAATAAAATAGCAGAGGCTGAATTTCCTACTATTGCTGTGTGATTGCCTCTCCATTATCGAATAGTCCAAAGAGATATATTGCATTCTTGGTTCTTGTCTATTCTGAACAGATGCTGCATCATCTTTACAGCTAACAAATCTAAACAGTGACAACTGGTCTTGCTCTGGCTTTTCCAGCACTCAGAGGCAGGCGGAGACTCTAAAAAAGCTGCAAGACTCAAATGCAATAATTCATCCTTCAACCATCCTAAACAGAACAAAAAATATTACAAATGTTTAAGCCTGGAGCACATAAACAGGGGAAGTTGTGAACTGAGTAACCTTTAGGGTGTGTGAGCATTTGCCGCCCATAGAAATCTCACTGAATCAAGCCTGAATCAAACATTAAACCATTATGACTAAGGCAGGGCCATGACCCAAGGAAACCCTCTCCGGGCCCTGAATTCTGAAGCAGTGATCGTTGATTTTGAAACAATGTTACCAATTATCATATTAAATTAGAGCTTTGACTTTTTGGATTAATACTGAACTGAAAAAATAAATATGTATCTCTTGTTATTTTGATTAAATTCTTTCTTGCAAATAATATTAGGATATTATAACTTCATATGTCTGCTAATAATGAGTGTATTGATAATAACTGAGAGAGCTAGGTACCTGTGGATCTAAAGTATCTCATCAGTAGATTTGTTGAAATAGTATGCCACAGAATTAACAGCAGTACTATCATCATCAGTTAGCTAATAAGCATTTGTAACTTCAGATTCTGGAAATATCAGACTCCAATGTTAATAAGCATTTGTGTGAATCTTGGATCATCTTGGGATATTCATTACATAAAAAGATTAATTGAAAAATGCAGAAACTAAAAGTTTGAATATTGGTAGAAAGGTTTCTCTTTTCTCCTGCAGATTCTTTTGAAGACTGTTGACAGAAAGCCTTCAGGAATATATAAAATCTGATGAATAATGAAAACTTGTTAAATTAAAGCAGTTAAAGATGAAATAAAGATCAGAGAAAAGGATGCGGCAACATTCAATTAAACTGACCAGTCACCAATTTTGCAGTGACTTTAGACATGAACTGGGGTACAATAACTGGGGAAATCTGTCTGGTAATCTTATTGTACATTGCATTATGACAAAAGGCCCAGTGACCGGCTACACTCTACATCAGTCACTTCACCAACCAAAAGTCGAACCTGGGATCTTCTATAATTTGCATGGTTTACTTATACACATTATTGCTTTTTAGAAATGTTTCAATGCTGGTGGAGGCTCAACAGGTCCACTGTTTCTGCTGCAAAAATAAAATGTAACGGCCAGTCACAAAACAGTGAGAAGAATTTGCCAAGCACAGTTGCAGTGAATGTTGTTGCCTTTAGGCAGAGTACAATGGGACATCAGCAATAATAAAGTTGTTATATATGACTACCAATCAAAATTGGAACCTGAAATGCAACTGGTCTCTAGTCATATGTTATAGATAATATCAAAATGACCTTCATAAATGCAAAAGACAGTTGTAATCTCTTAGGCCTGCTAAAAATTTACATATGCACATTTTTGGATCAAGAAATCAAGGCCATATAATCATATCTGGTTCAGGTACTCTATGGAGGTGTGAGAGTTAGCCTCATTAAAAGTGCTAATAAAATTATTTATATTTGGTGGCTGCTGTAAAACAGCACAAACTGAACTGAAAGGCATATATGCCAAACCCTACATTTACACTGCATTGTATTGTCATTTTGATGCCATATTCATGTAGATACCGACGGAAACTTGTCAATAACATACTGGTGTACTACAAAGGAATATTGATTCCCATAATCAGAGACATAGCAGTCACTATGCGATACAGAGAGGACACCCTATGCTGTGCTTGCTCCCAGGCCAAGAGGATGAAGCCTGAGGTCAGTTTCAGTCGTGTGCATCCACATCAACCATGGTGCATCCTGGGTTCAGCTTTGGCCTTGCAGCAGACCATCAATGGAGGATACTCTGATACTACTGGACAAGCCACTCACTTGAGCAGTGTATCTGAAGAACCAGCCCCCTGGTCTTGATTGTTTTAGCATTACTTGCCTTCCTGATTGATGATGGGCCTCAGTGTTGCTGATGTCATCATTGAATGTAATGCAGCATGGGCACCAATGATCAATCAGAGAAGTGGTCATGGACCAAATCTTTTAACAGTAAGTCGATATGCGGAGGATGTTGATATAGAGATAAATATTTGTCGCTGTTGTATTTCAGGACCCAGCAGTCCCCTTTTAAATTCATTGATTGAAAAGCAATATAAGAATGCTATAACAATGGTGTAAATAATGTAGGATATTTTACGAACCATTTATGATCTGCAAACTTTTAATTCCACAATGTCACATTCTCTTTAACGTGCTTCTCAAAAACAAATAGTTTGTAAATATGCCACATAGGATGTCACTTCATTGTTCTGCTTAGCTTGTAGAATTCCAGATTACTCAGTCAATGTGTAAAATAGTTGGTCAATATAACGGGTGTCAGTAGGTGCATAAGTGTCTGAGTACTTGATGGTTGACCAAGATGACATTGCAAGCTTGAGTTTCAAAAAGACTGTTCAATGATATTTATCACGATAATGAGAGAGTTTCAATGATTTTTACTCTGGTTGTTTTTGGAGGGAGAACTATGTCCATGTATAATGATATTGGGACAAAGATAGGGACCTTGATATCATGCTTCCTGCCAGTTGCAATGAAACCATGATGGCCTGTTAACTGCTACAACATTGGGAAAGAGAACAATACATATACCCTGTGTTATAACTTTAATGCTCACTGCTAAAAATTCAACGCCTGAATTTTGTAGCACTAACATTTCTCATTTTGAGCAGAAGTTTCAAATGGATTAAATATATTTGAAAGTGGCCTCAATGTTGCATTGAATAGCTGACTTTTGCAGGAACTCAGCTATACATCCACTTAACAATTTTTCATTCAGAAATACAAACCAAAGCATCACTTAAGAAGTTGGATTATGGAGTTCTGCGATAAAAAATTTAAAAATTTTGACAGGATGGTACAGGATAGAAAGAATCAGACTATTTCCAGCAACTGAAGGACTTTGAATGAGTACCTATAGATTTAAAATGAAATTCAAAGGATTTGCAACAGTCGGCAGGAGATATTTCAATGCAGTGACAATTGAGAAGCTGTGAAATTCTCTTAGTGTTAGAAATTGAAGCAGAGATAATTGGATAGGTGGCTAAAGGAAAAAAGGATGAAAGAATATGGGAACTTGTAAAAGAAGGAAATTTAATTAGAAAAAATCATTTGGATAGATGATAAGTGTAATTTCTCATAGGTTGGACTAAATGAATTATTCCCCACTGAAATTCCCATGTATTCCTAAATCTGTAATTTTCATCTAGATTTCACAACCATTAAGGATAGGTCTGTGTTAGGAAAGGGTTAAACCTGCGATGTTTCATTTTAGAATTACAATTTTCTATATAGATCCTATTTTGGTGTTAAAAGCTTTCATTGTATATTTACAACATGCTGTTGCCAGTTATTGCCAATTCTTTGCATTTCATAGCCCAGAGTGTAAGTATTTTACAGATCTGACTGTGAAATTTGCCTTTGACACATTGCAGTTTTCTTAGGTCAAGTGAAAGGTATAAAGGAAAGGAAAATCATCAGCAGATGTTGTGGTGGAAACGTTCCACAGACGTTCTTCATTTTCAACACATTTACTGCTATTTGTATGTAATGAAACTAACAGATGTCACAAAAATAGACTCAACACATGTCCTTTAAAAGCCATAAATGCCAGCTCTTCATGACTGTCATAAATTTTTTGATAATCTTGTTGGTATGAATTTTAGATCGATAAATATACATAATATATTAGAATCAAAGTATGTGCTATTTAAAAAAAAGCCCTAATCCTTTCATTCTGAGCAATTATTTTCTGTAATATTGAATGGTTACAGTTTCCATGGTGCCTCAAAACATATTAAGTGTATATTTTCATGTCAATTGCCCTTGGCAACCAAGAACATTATAGAAAAAGGAAAAAAAAAACTAAAACAGTTTCTAATGAAATAAGATTTTCCTGCCTATCATTAGCTTGCAGTTATATTCTGGCACACACGACAGGAGATTGTTATATATTCTGATAGATTACCATATGGACTTTAAAGAAAGCAAGTGAGTGCCAACAAAAAGTGTGAGTAAAACAAAAGCATGAATTTGCAAGATGTTATGCAAACATTTCCAGGGAACACCAATGTTTGCTTTAGGACTGTAAAATTTGCAGAGATGATTGAACACTGTATCTTTGCCAAGAATTATACAGACGTAACCTCGTGTTGGAATACTGCTCCCACTGTCAAAAGATTGCCACCCACAGTTGTTCAAGGCAAAACGGTTTAAAGTACAAACTCATTTCCTTTTTCTCAGCAGCTACTATATTTAATAGTCAAAAGATGGGATCTTGTAAGTTGGAGTAACAGAACCTTGAAGTAAAAGAATTTTGCTGGCAGTGTCCTGCCCACAGTTGCCACCAATGGACCCATACGAACCTGGTTTGAATGTAGAGGGCCTATGCTGCTGGTCCAGAGCATCCTAGATTCCAGTGGCACAGTGTAGCAATAGCAGAGCATCCAATGGCCCTCTGAAGAAGTCCTGCTCTAAAAATGCCATGATAGGCAACAGAGCTTTTCACCAGCTTTGCTGGTTATCAATATTGCTAAGGTTTTTAAAAGTCTCTAGAAAAGACATTTAAATAATTACAACCATTACGTTAAACTGAAGTGATTAACAACACAAGAACTTGCCTAAACTTTATCTAAGCAGAGGACCTCCAATCCCAATTAAGATTAATGGGGTGATGAATCCTGCATCAGTTTAGCTGAGGAATCTCAGCAAAATGCAGATCCACTGCTGTGGAGTTTAGAGGCAGAGTGAACTCACAGACTTGGTACTCAGTAAGTTCAGAGGGTATGAAAATGCTGGCACAGAAGTCCCGGATTGCTTCCTTTTAAATGGGTAAATGTCAACATTTCTCTTTGGAAGTATTGGCATTTACTGGGAAGATCCAGGCCATAATGTACTTCATCAAGGAAAACCTGCTGTTGCATCTCATCAGGTTGAATCCTTGTCCAAGTTGTTCAAAGGATAAAGTTCATAAATGGGCATATCTGATTTAACTTTAATGCACTGTGTGATTACTGAATCTAAACTATTACCATGGCAAACATTATATGAAATGATGCAGAGAATGGAAGGATAATGTTGGGGTTATCATTTCACAACCAATTTTAATTTTACGCTTTCCTATCCAAACTAAATGCTTTGAAGACTCTTATTAGGACCTAATATTTTGGAAGCATATGCTTTTATGAAAATGGGCACAATGTCAATTAGGCTATTATGTGACACTGAGGAATTATTTAATGGACCTAACCAGCATAACAATATAGAGTCTATTTCCTGCCCTAATTGAACTCTTTCCTTTAAACATCATGAACATGGCTTCCTAGCTTCTCTTCTTTTAAGAGTGCCAAAACTGACATTTACTGGAGCAAAAACACTTCAGCGCTGTCTGCTCCATTAATGCCAAATAAGTCTGAAAATTAATTCTGCAGTGAGTGCAGAGATGCTTATTTTTTTTGGTAAATACTGTAGTAAGCTGAAGACTAATGGTAGTAAATACGGCTGACCTTGGTGCCTATATTCATTCTTGCACCATTTTGTTATTGATCCATCACCTCTGTGCTTACTGACCCATTTGCAAACTCCTGATTAAGCATGCTCAAACTTTAAAGTTTTCATCTTTTCATCAAATGCCTCTCTGATTTTATCTGTCCTATTTCTCCCGTCCCACCAGTTAGAGCATCTTTATTTGTTTAATTATGCTATCAGGATATGACTGCATTTCTGGTTGTCTCACTAATCCAGCAATTTAGGAGCCTGGACTAACAATCTGGAGACATGTCTTCATTCCATCTTTAAACTTGTGGATTTTAAATTCAATTAAATATTTAAAATGTGATCTGCAATGAAAAAACTAGTAACAGTAATAATGACTTCTGGATTATTGCAGTTGAACATCTCATTTGTTTATCTACTTTAGGCAAGGAAACTGTGACCAACAGAGCCCAAGTTGACTCTTAACTACTGTCTGAAATGACCTTCCAAACCACCAATTCAAGAACAATTAAGGATGGCAACAACTGTTGATCTTTTTTGCAATGCCCACTTCCTGTGAATGAATAAAAAAATTTGGCCTTTTGTTTATCCCCAAACTTAACTGTTCCACTATTGAAACCTATGCTTTCAGCCTAAGCTCTGGATCTCCCTCCCCAAACCCCTTCACCTCTTCTTCCTCTAAGACATTCTTAAAATGTTGTCCCTTTGACCAAGCTTTCACTCCCTTACCCTAATACCTTGTATGTGGCCAGGTTAAAGACTTTTGTTTGATAATATTCCTGTGAACTGTCTTGGATGTTTTGCTGGTTTAAACATGCTATATAAATGGGAGGTGTTTTATAAGGAATGGAGCAGTTTCTTCTTGCTTCTATTTTCTGTTAACTTCCCTTCATCCTGGTTAGATTCAGCATACTTTGAATGGAGATTGCAGTTGTATTTACATTATGTAGCAGTATATCTTGATCTTACTCTCAGAACACTCTTAATACACCAATATTATTCTTCCATTTGTTGCTCTGAAATGTAATTTGAATTACTAGTAAACTAAGTTTATTAAAGCCATTAGCGTGTATTTGAATAAAATTGTCAGAATTCTTTTATTCCACAAGACTCAGAAAGTTAGGAAAACAAAATAACTATTAATTATTTCCCCAATATGGAAAGCAAACCAATGATTCTCATTTAGAGTTATTCTGGTAGTAATAGGGAAGTTCAAGGAAAGGTAATGACCATAATGTCAGAATAGATTTATAATTTCAGTGCAAATACATTGGTTCAGTCTTAGCTTAGGTTCTAATGTGTATAGTTGCAATCATAATGAATTTACATTCAATGAACTGCAACATAAATAGTGGGTGGACAAATTACCTGCTTCTCTGTCCATCACGCAATAATCTGGAGAGCTTTCAAAATACACCAGGTCATTCTTTGTTGGTTTTTTAAAGTTCTTGTTTGCTACAGTAAAACCAGTCCCATCTTGGTTCATGATCACCTGGATAGCTCCATTGTATTTTCTCCGCAGGTAGTTACCAGTTTTTTGAAAGTCTGCCATGGCAAGCCAGCAGGTTCGCAAAGTACATGATCCACTAACTCCATGGCACTTACATTCAAGTTTCAGGAAACGTTTTACAGCCTAAGGGGAAAATAACACAGTATCTTCAGTACACACCAACAGCAGCACTTTAATATCAATTCACCACTGACATCACAGCAATAATCATTCAATAATATTAAGTAAATAACTGGTCCTGGATGAATTAGGGTCAATCCTGATTAAGATTAGGTGATCCTGAGATTTAGAGAAGGATCGACAAGGTTGATCTGAAGAGATTGTTTCCTTTAGCTGGAGGGTTCAGTGGCCATGATTTCAAGGATCAGCAATTTAGTATTAATGTGGGAAAAATTTGTAAAGGCCAATGTAAAATCTTAGGAACTGTCTGCCTCAGAAGCCATGTGATTGCTTGATCATTGAGTAATTTCAAAGCTGAGATCAATAGATTTTTGGAAACTAAGGGAATCGGGGATTTGGGGATTGGGAGACAAAATAGACTTCAGGCACAGTATTACCCAAGATCTTACTAAACACTGATGCAGGCTTAAGAGGCTGTATGGTGCTTCTAATTCTTAAGTACTCACCTCAGCCAGAAATTACTGTGAATCTTAATTGCTGCAAAATACATACAACATTGTTGTAATTTTTTTATGAATGTAGGTGTGGAAATTTAAAAGATAGTATATATTTGTCCATGTTCTTACTAGAATCCTTGAAATAATATCCATGAGAATAAGTATTGTTGCAACCAAGAATTATTACAGCTACTCTACGGATGCTCACAGGGTTATCAGTGACATTCCTACCCACAAAAGGGAAAGTAATTTATTACAAGAAGTTGATCTCCCTAACCCATAAGGTGAAGAACTAATTAATTGTTATGCTTGGCAAGTCTCCTGAAAATCACTCACACACTCCACCCACCCCAAGAGCTGGGAACGTACTATTTATTCTCTGAACATCAGATTTATGGATATGAAAAAAAGTATTTAATAAATTTAATAAAACCAAGCAATATTTGAAATGCTTACCAAATCCATCAGCATAGAAAACAGCATTATTTTACCTTTTAGAATTAGACCCCTTACCAAAATAAACCAAGATAGTCTATTACCTAATAATCTTTTCTTTCAGATGCAGGTACACTTTCAACATTTTGGGCTTTTCCTTCAAGTTTATAAAATTTGATTTTTTAATGCAATTAACACATAATTTTTGGTTGCAAATTGGAAATTGAGCTAAGGTCCAATTTTCAATCTTTTTGAGTGTGTAGACACAAGCTTATAAAAGTACTGATGCCTTTTACTGCTGAAAATATGTTTTTCTGCTGGTCCCTACACCTTGTGCTGTCATTATTGTTCAATGAATATTAATCCACGTCCAGATGGCTATGTGAACAATTGTCAGTAATCTCATCCCAAAGGGCCACAGGTGGCTGGGTGCAATAATAGAAAATGTAAGGACCTGAGTGGGATTGACAGTGTAGATGCTGAAAGACTATTTCCTCCAGTTGGAGAATCTAGAACCAGCAGGAATAGTCTCAGAGTACGAGGTTGGACATTTAGGATTGTAATGAGGAGAAACCTTTTTGCACAGTGTTGTAAATCTTCAGAATTCTCTACCTTGGACAGCTATGAATGCTCTGTTTTTATGCATACCTAAACCTGAGATTAATTTATTAATTTATTTTTGAGAATGTACCGAACTTCAGATGAGGCAGGTAAGTGGAGTTGAAGTATAGGCACAGCCACAATCTGACAAAATGGCAAAATAGGTGCGGGGTGGTTGAATGACCTACTCATTCTTCTATTTCTTCTCACATGTTTTTCCTGGATTAGTCAAGGCACATTGCTTGGATGAAAATAGAAGTGTTTTACCCTTTAATCCAAACTTGTTGTACTTAACCTGAAGAGCCTTGATGTTGACTTTCAGCATCTGATGTAAGGCACAATAATCCAGGATTTTAAAAACTTATATTACTCCAATGATTAATGCATGTTTCTGAATTAAAAGCAGAAGTGTTTTTATTTTTACTTTGCATTTTAGAGAAGGCTGCTTCCTAATCCCAGATCAAATACGACATGTGCAAGTCCCAGAGCTGTCGAATAAGAATGAACCTACCTTTCTACCAGCTCGGTTATTATGCAGGTTCATCAGTGCTCTGGCATCCTTTCCTTTCTTTTCCTTAGCATCCACAAACGCTTTAGCAAAACTAATACCATATTCAATATTATCACTGCATCCTCCCCAGTCGAAAGTTCCCTTGTTGTCCTTGGAGATGCCTTTTTTTTGGGGATCACAGGAACAGGAGCTGAGTTCTCCCTGACTACAGGCTCTTGTTATGGCAAACACGACCCCAGCAGAAGAGATGGCATAAACAAAGGCGGCTTCTCTGCTGCCTGTGTAGGACAACACAGGGCAATTGGTTAACATGTCTATTAATGCACAGGACACCCATAATAACACTGGAGAATATGGCTTCCACTGGACTTCTTGCAATCAATATCCCTTTGAAATTACGACAATAAAACCATAAACTTAACTTCAATAGTATTATCTCCAGCAGAATAGCACACAGAAAGTTACTACAGACAATTAATATCATTTATTAACAATGTTATGCAAATAAATGATCTTAATTGTCTGGAGTAACCTCATTCATTTGCTATTAATTTCAGACAATGAAAACTAAACATTTAAAAATATAGAGCATCAAAAATAGTAATGGAAAAGTACTGATATAAATCAATAACGTAATACCTGTCAGAATTAGAATTTGTAAAATCTACAGAGTATTTGGAAAAACCTAATTACTAAGAATTGATGGAAAACTTAGTACATTCCACAGAAGCAGTCTGAGTTTGTATGGTGGTAAACTTCCCATTGCTTTGACTACCTGAAACCCTCAATAGCCTTATTCATGAGTAGCTGACTTCCAGCCTGACACATACTTATTTCATATATAATGCGGTTAGGTGACTTTTATACTGACACCAGGCAGCATCCACCAATGCTGTCCAACTTGCTGAGTGTGTTCAGCATTAACTGTAATCATTCTATAGAAAATGAAGTTTTCACAATACATTTAAGATCCCAATCTGACTAAAAGTTGGAATATTATTGATTAAAGCAGGGAATGGTGGAGTTTGCTCTGCAAGTTAGGCAGCATCTTGAGGAGAAAGAATCAGATTTAATATTTCAGGATGATGATCTTACATCAAAAAATCTTTAGTATAAATTTGTTGTAAAAAAGGAGTCAACCACAAAACCAACATGCATGTCTATGGCAAGGACCAAGATACCCGAACCTGCCTCTTCTCCACACAAGAAAATCATATTTCAGCCCTTGGAAAGAGGTGGATATCTTCAGGCTTTTTTTCATGCATGTATACAGGAGTGTACCAGGTGGTTAGAGATAAATCAGCAGTTAATAGAGGTTTACAATCTAGACAATACCAAACTCATACTGTTGACTTTTTAATTCATACGATTGCCTATCTGCACTCTTCAGAAATTATAATTTAGCACCACAGAGAGTAGCATTCCATACATGAGTCCAAGTTTGGGAGCAAAGCTCCACCCTGGCTAATCTTACTGTGACTGAGACACAGTACACACAGCTAACAGTGTAACTTTGGCCAGTCAGTGTATCATTATGCTTTTTGATTTCCTTTCTGAAGTGCAGCCCGACAAAGACCATAAACTAGTTTGGTTTAAACTAGTTTGTGAGGGGGAAGGGAACTGGAGGAGTAGGTCAGAGGAAGAAGGGGATGGGGAAAAGTTAGATCAAACAGGTAGAGAGGCTTTGGGGAAGGAGAAGCAGAATACAGGCTGTAAAAGTAGTAAGGTAGATGGACTGAAGTGTGTTTACTTAAATGCAAGAAGTGTCAGGAATAAGGGAGATGAACTGAGGGCTTGGATAAGTATGAGGGACTATGATATCGTGGCTATTACTGAGACATGGCTGACGTCAGGAGAGGAGTGGATATTGAATATTCCTGGTTTTCGGTGTTTTAAGAGGGATAGGGAAGGGGGGAGAAGAGGTGGAGGGGTGGCAATACTGGTCAGGGACACTGTTACGGCTGTGGAAAAGATGGATGTTGTAGAAGGATCATCTCTAGAGTCCGTATGGGTGGAATTAAGGAACAAGAAAGGAGCAGTTACTCTACTAGGAGTATTCTATAGGCCCCCCGGTAGCAGTAGAGATATAGAGGAGCAGATTGGCAGGCAGTGTTTGGAGAGAAGCAGAAATAACAGGGTTGTTATAATGGGAGACTTCAACTTCCCAAATATAGACTGGAACCTGCTTAGTGCCAAAGGTTTGGATGGGACGGAATTTGTTAAGTGTGTCCAGGAGGGATTCCTGACGCAGTATGTTGACAGGCCGACTAGGGGAAATGCCATGTTAGATCTAGTTTTAGGAAATGAACCAGGACAGGTGAAGGATCTATTGGTGGGTGAGCATTTGGGGGACAGTGACCATTGCTCCATAACCTTTAAAATTGTCATGGACAGGGACAGGTGCAGAGAGGACAAGAGGTTTTTCAATTGGGGAAGGGCTAACTACGAGGCTATAAGGAGAGAACTTGGGAGTGTAAATTGGGATGTCCTTTTTGAAGGAAAATGTACCATGGGGATGTGGTTGATATTCAGGGATCTTATGCAGGATGTTAGGGATAAATATGTCCCGGTGAGGCAGAGAAGGAATGGCAGGATGAAGGAACCGTGGGTGACGAGAGAGTTGGAACGACTTGTTAGGGAGAAGAAGGTAGCATATGTGAGGTATAAGCAGCAAGGTTCAGACAGGGCCCGTGAGGAATATAGGGTAGCGAGGAAGGAACTTAAGAAAGGGCTGAGGAGAGCTAGAAGGGGACATGAAAAGGCTTTGGCTAGTAGGGTTAAGGAAAATCCCAAGGCCTTTTTCAAGTACGTGAAGGGTAGGAGGATGGCTAGGGTGAAGGTAGGTCCGATTAAGGACAAAGGTGGGAGAATGTGCCTGGAGGTGGCAGAAGTGGGAGAAGTTCTGAATGAGTACTTCTCTTCGGTATTCACCAGGGAGAGGGGTCTTGATGACGCGGAAGGGAGTGCTGGTAGGGGTAATGTTCTCGAGGTTGTTGATATCAAGAGAGAGGATGTGTTGAAGTTGTTAAATAATATTAAGACAGATAAATCTCTGGGGCCTGACGGGATTTTCCCCAGGCTGCTTCGAGAGGCGAGGGAGGAGACTGCTGAACCGCTGGTAAGGATCTTTGAGTCCTTGTTGTCTACGGGGGTGGTGCCAGAGGATTGGAGGGATGCAAATGTTGTCCCCTTGTTCAAAAAAGGTAATAGGGATAGGCCAGGGAATTATAGACCAGTGAGTCTCACGTCTGTGGTGGGTAAGCTGTTAGAAAGGATTCTAAGGGATAGGATTTATGAACACCTTGAGAATCATGGACTGATTAGGGACAGCCAGCATGGCTTTGTGAAGGGAAGATCTTGCCTCACAAGCCTGATAGAGTTCTTTGAGGAGGTGACCAGGAAGATTGATGAGGGCAGTGCGGTACATGGATTTTAGTAAGGCATTTGATAAGGTTCCTCATGGTAGGCTTCTTCAGAAGGTCAGAGGCCAAGGGATCCAAGGAAGCTTGGCTGTGTGGATTAGGAATTGGCTTGCATGTAGAAAGCAGAGGGTTGTGGTGGAAGGAGTGCCCTCGGATTGGAAGGCAGTGACTAGTGGTGTCCCACAGGGATCAGTTCTGGGACCTCTACTTTTTGTGATATTTATTAATGACTTAGATGAGGGGGTGGAGGGCTGGGTTAGTAAGTTTGCGGATGACACTAAGATAGGCGGTGTTGTGGATAGTGTGGAGGGCTGTCGGAGCTTACAGAGGGATATTGATAGGATGCAGAGCTGGGCTGACAAGTGGCAGATGGAGTTCAATCCGGAGAAGTGTGAGGTGGTACACTTTGGAAGGACAAACTCCAGGGCAGAGTACTAGGTAAATGGTAAGGTACTTGGCAGTGTAGAGGAGCAGAGGGATCTGGGGGTTCATATTCACAGTTCATTGAAAGTTGCCTCACAGGTGGAAAGAGCAGTTAAGAAGGCCAATGGGATGTTGGCTTTCATAAGTCGCGGGATTGAGTTTAAGAGCCGCGAGGTGATGATGCAGCTTTACAAAACTCTAGTTAGGCCACACTTAGAGTACTGTGTTCAGTTCTGGTCGCCTCATTATAGGAAGGATGTGGAGGCATTGGAGAGGGTGCAGAGGAGATTTACCAGGATGCTGCCTGGATTGGAGAGTATTGAATATGAGGAGAGGCTTAAGGTGCTAGGGCTTTATTCACTGGAAAGGAGGAAGATGAGAGGAGACATGATAGAGGTATATAAAATATTGAGAGGAATAGCTAGAGTAGACAGTCAGCGCCTCCTTCCCAGGGCACCAATGCTCAAGACGAGAGGGCATGGCTTTAAGGTTATGGTTGGGAGGTTCAGGGGAGATGTCAGAGGGAGGTTTTTCACCCAAAGAGTGGTTGGTGCATGGAATGCACTGCCTGGGGTGGTGGTGGAGGCAGATACATTGAACAGGTTCAAGAGCTTGTTGGATAGGCATATGGAGGAATGTGAGATAGAGGGATATGTGGGAGGAAGGGGTTAGGTAGTGTGAGGGTGGTCTGATGGACGGCACAACATGGTGGGCCGAAGGGCCTGTTTTGTGCTGTATGGTTCTATGGTTCTATGGTTCTATATAATAGAATTGATTCATCAGGGCAGTTATGGGGAAACAGAAGTACATTTCAGAACAGGTCCTCTGCAGATTCTGTATTTTACTTACTTCTGAGCATGACTCGACCAAAAAGTGTGTGGTCTCTGTCCAGCGTGTTACAATTCCAGCGGTGATGGCGGAATTGATGTTGACATTCTGCGATCCACTCTTTGGCTCCATCTCCAATTGACTGCATCGTATCGGGGTGCTTATGACAAAGCTGTCGCTGTCTGCTCACCAAACCTGGGATGTTATCACAAATCACCCGAGTTCCAAGGGCACCCATGTACCTGCCAGAGTTGGTAAAGATAACCAGAGAATGCCATATTCAGGATATTCCATGTAATGTCCAATGATTACAAACCTTTACTTACCTCTCCTTTTCCACTCTTCCACTCCATACCAATCCTCTTATCCCTTCTTTTCCTTCCCCATTCCGTTACATACATCCCTCTCCTTCTGATGAATGAAAAATAATCAGCTCTCAAAGCATCAAGGCTCAGTAATTATATATCTCAATGAACCAGCAATGTTGCTGTTGGGTTTATACTTCCAGGAGGACTTCATACCCGTAACCTGTGTAACATATGTAATGTATGTTGCTTGAAACCAAAGGCTAGCTATTTTGATGGTATTCCTGATAATGTCAATCTAGCCAATCATACAAAAATTCTAACAATTCTGTGCGGCTACACTATTTAATAATAACCAGAAGTATTAATTCTAAGCTTTGCTTCCCATCACGGGAAAGATATTCTACTAATTTCTAGCTTCAGTTGAGAAAAGCAACTTACTTCCCATTTTCTCCAGGTTGGTGAATAAAATCCAATGAGTCCTTAGCCATTAAGCCCAATAGCTGATGTGATATTTCCACCCATTGGATGCAAGGATGGGAATCTCGGTATCCAATGGGTGATCCTTTTGTAGTCACTGCTTTGCATTTCTTATGGAGTACTTCATCTAGCTGGACTCCAAGGATTTCAGTTCCCTGTGCTTCTCATGTAAGAATATGTAGACTATACAGAGTTAATTCTGCTGCATTTGTTAAATGACACTGAGGCACAAGGGCTCTAGAAGAACATTATATTAACAACACCTATGCAGTTGTTCAATTACTGGTTCCCTCATTTGATCTTCTCTCCTTGCCAAGTCAGACTGTTAGCTAGTAGACCCCTAAAAGGTCCATTCAGATCCAAGTGTTGGCACTGAATTTATAGAGATAAGCATTTGTGGATGATTTTTTCATAATTGAGTGAAAAGGTTACTATTTAAGAACTAACCTAGTTTAAAAGTCATCACGTCAGCATGCTAAGATCCGATGATCTGAATTTTCATCTGTTGACCAATAAGGTTTACATAAAAAAAGCTTAGAAAAGCACACTAGAAGAGTCCAGTTTTAGATGCTTAAAATCTCTTATAACTAATGTACATCTCAAATTTAGGGTCCACAAAAATACAAATGTTTCTGGGAAACTACTGGAAATAAACTAAAAACTAAAAATAAATGTAAGCCTTTCTCCACTTGCCTAATATAAGATGTGGGTAATGATACAAGCTTGATGCCTTTACTTCTATTAACTGCCATTAAAAGGAATTTTGCCTGTCTCATTCAGTTTTATCAAAAAAGTGTCAAAGAAAAAGTGGCAGTGTATGTCCTCTGATCAGATGAGATGGGTAGAAATAGCACATTATTGCATAACCTGGAGACCTGTATTTACATGTCTGAACCGCCAGAAACTCACTGAGAGCAATATTGAAAACTGTCTTTCACCAACATGACCTTTTTCTGTTCATTCAGGAAGGGAGTGCTAATTTTCAAATACAAAATACTTTTGTTCATTAAAGGCTTTTTTTTTCATTCAGCTACTGGATGTGGGCATTACTGGCAAGGCCAGCCTTCATTCCTCATTATTTGCTTTGAGAAAAGTGGTACAGAACTGCTTTCTGGAACCGCTGCAGTCTGTCCAGCAAAGGGATGCCTAAGATGTTTTTGGCTAGGGATCTTCAGTATTTGGTGAGGATGAACTAACGATGACAGGTGGGGTTGGGTGTTGTACAATTGCAAAATCGTTAAGTCGAAGTACTTTGATAGGCGAACACATTTAAGAATTATTTCAAAGATTTCAGGGGACAAACATTGGCTTGCTTGTAGGAAGTATGTAGTTTTCTGATTTTCTTCCCTTGTTGACACATTTACAAACGCATACAATCAACTGAAATGCACTTTTAAAAAAATATGCACATTGTAGTTGCAGGTGTGTTTTGATTTGACAAGTTTAAATCGTTGGCAGCCTTTGAATTTAATTAGTGGAATGCTTTGGACAGGAGATTTTGTCAGCTGGTGGCAAAGTTGCAAACCATTCCTGCGCACAATTTAATTTGCCGATGAAATGGCTTGTGGAGTGATATCTTCCGAAGATGTTGGAACGGCGAGTTGGTGTCCTTCTCAGCACACTTAGTAAGGTATTGAAGCACTATTGTTGCGCTGGTCACGGATAGACACAAGCGTTAATCCCCATCCCAAACCCACTCCAATCCAGACCTTTAGCCTTTACCCATCTCTCTATCTGGTTGCAATGGAAGAGAATGTTCCACGGAGGCCCATGGAGACAGAGTCATTGACATTAAAGTACACATGCCTTAAAACTGAACTGCACCCATTTTTGGTGCACTGAAGTACGGTTGTATTTAGCACCAACTGCCCAGCCAGGTCTCCTCCAAAGACACTTGCCAAATTGCCTAATATCAGGCTTGGTGTGGAGCTGCCTGCTCCAATGAATGCCGGGCGGTGCAGAGATTGGCATTGCACGGATGCTGAGGTGGTTTGGTGTGTGCCCGACACTGAAAGGTTCCGGCGCTCTCGGGTGAATAGAGTGCATGGCCCACTTTTGTCCCTGGCGTGACTTCGCCTGGAAATAATCTCCAGTGCTCTCTCCTTCGGGTAAAGTCAAAACCGGACCACATAACACCTAAAAACAAACGCCACGCCGTTCAGTTTCCAGATTACCGTGTAATTTCTAGGCTACTGCGAATGAAGGCTGCCCCTTCGTTCGATGATAGGAAACTAATTAAAATATGAAAGTTTTTAATTCGTTCTTGTTCAAAAAAGTGGATTAAGTTAACAGCGCTTCAAGTGCAGAGACCATGGAATAAATTCTAATATTCTGCCGCAAAATCTACATTTTAGCAAGCGCCCTCAGAAAGGTGATGCAGCCGCGAAGAAACTCGAGACAGTTGCAAGTGGAAGGTGTAAAATATCAGGTGCTTACACCGCAGTTACAGGATATTAGACACGCAGTATCGCCTGGCGTTTGGTACTTGCTGTTATTCTTGCAACACTGACCGACTGAGTAACTTACCACCATGACGAGTGAACTCGAGGTGCGATCCACCAAACGATCAAAGGCAGGGACAGCCAGAACGCGGAGTTCATATTAAAACGCTTTAATCTGGATCCTGATCAGATCTCTCATGGTCTGTAGAAAAATTTCCATTGATTGGTGCTTTCAGATTGTCAGATGCCGGTACCCATGACTGAGTGGCTCTTCAAATCGCGCCGAGTCTCAGTAACATTGGCACCGAGTAGGGTCCCTTTCGGCGGGACAGCGCGCTGTGGACATCCCGTTGGAACTTTGTCATCCGCGGCAGTCGGTGAAACCTTTGGACTGGTCCACTTTACAGATGCTGTAATTCTCTGTGCTCGCTCTGAGGTTGTGGTAGCTGATGTTGGCTGCCTCAGTCCTATGTGTGGAGAAGGGGTGGGGCACGTTTGCCCTGATGGATGAAGCTTGGGGCTGAAATAACGTTATCGAGCCCAGCGGCGAAGATCTCGAACCCAGGGCGTCAGCACTTTATCATTCTCACAGGACGGACAAGGACTGGACCACTCTCCTTGCAACGACCCTTTCAAACCGACCCAAAGAGTCGTGACGGTCCCTCATCGGTGCTCATACCTCGTTTTGCAGAGAATCGTCGATAATAAATTATTTGATCACTGTAATTGGTCGGATTGTACATTCGATCATGCGGGTTAGATAAAATAAAACGATACCCTGTATTAATGAGACGGCAAGCTCGCTAAATTAGTGCAAAATTTATTGATTACTAAACATGAAAGACACCAAGCAAGACCTAAATATGTATTGGCTGTCTTTTCAATTACTTCTGTTATTAGTACTATTGATTTTGCTGCCTTGGAGATGAGAGCTTGGAAATACTTTTTTTGTAATAAATTCAGACAATTCACGTGGCTGCCAGATCCTTTGAACCTGCAGAATATCTTCAGCTTTTGTCTCAACTCATTAGGTTGGTCTTTGATCTCGGTTTGGAAAAGTGGACAACACTTAGGTTGCTCAGAACTCGGCAGTGAAGGAAGCAAGGGATCTACAGGTCAGTTGCCAGTCAGTTCTGATGAACAGCCTGGTCAATTAGCGTCCACCTCTTCCCAATCAAACAAAACCTACATGGTAGATGTGTGAATGAGCGAAGTGACAGATAAATCCATTACAACCGTATGTCGAGATGGTTTTACTAAGGCTCTCGCAATACTCCGAAGTACTGCAAAATCGGAAATAGTTTTGTTTTAATAGCACTTGTCTAAGATCAAGTGCTGTTTTACTCGGAACGCCATGCTTTATTCCTGAGAGTTTTGTCAATACCCTGATTCACAACAATCGTCATTTTTATTGTCTAAAATTCCATGTTGTTTCATTCAAAGTACTGTGTTAGATTACCATGTATTTCCTGATATTATTAACCTAATTATCCCGTTAGGTTTATTACACTGTACATTGGTCCATTAGCACCGATCTCACCAGTAAATCTCATTGATTCCCACATTCAAGCCCATTAATATCACCCAGGAGGATCTGAAACTAACAAATAGACATTAAAAAAAATAGACACACTGGAATGCTCCATTGATTCATATGTTTTTATATTTATTTGTGTTAGTGGGTTTCCATCTGTAATAATGTAATAAACTTCAATTTTAAAAGAGGAAAGTAAATGCCCAAATGAGGTACCCTTTTGGTTCTACGCAATGTGACATGTTTGCTGTTCTGCCTTTGCGTTGTGCAGACCGACTAAAATGAAGCACATTGAAGCGCATTTACTAATTTCATTTGTCTAAATTGTGCACATAGTAACTGGGATTTTATGTCCATAATTGAAATCCAGGATTTAATTAACAGCCAACTGCAGGTTTCAAGGACTCTCTAGCCAATTTGAACATTAGCTGTTTATTTAAAAACTCTCGTCTTTGTTATCAGTAAGTTTTGAACTTAACATTTGCATGTATTGGCTCAAAATGAGTCGGATAGTCTACAGAATCGGTATAAATGCAGAATTTGTAAACCCCCTAAATGTCGTTCTGGACTTTATTTCTTGGGGAGTCAGAAAAGTCAGCATTTAGTGCAACAACGAAGTATCTTCTTTCAGAGATGTCCATGTGTAATTTCGCTCTGTGGTTCTAGGATATGGTAAGAGGGATATCAACCAAAGGATTCTAAACACTGGTGTCTAAGTATGAGACATTTAAAGAAAATACTTTATTTTCTCATGAAGTCGAAACGAAAACACTTTCACAAAAGTTCATCAACATTCATTAACTGTTGATAAATCTGAATCGTGAATAATACTGAATTGCTTTAATTTCAATGTCATTTTAAGATTCCTTTGTCAAAAACCCTTAAGCACTTAAATACTGGAAATGATGCGATGAAATCAAAGAGTCGTTATCTTTAAACCTTACACGTTGCAGTTTACCTGTTGCACAGAACTGAACTTCAGACAAGGGAGCGACTCCAGACTTCCAAACATACTCATCCGACTTCCTTTCCAATAATTCGACCAGATTACTTCAATGAAATTGCATTTTCAAGAAGAGTAGACAATTCACTTCATGTTATTTCCCACGGAATTCAGCGGTTTAAAATGGCCCAAAATAAACCAGGGCTAAATGTGGTTTCCCATGAAATCCTACGATAATTAAAATGGAAACAGAACATCGCAATAATGGAAAGAACGGCCGAATAACACTGGTATGAATTTCCCGAGGTCTTGATCTTTATACTCAGACTGGTTACAGTTACTATCTTGCTCAGGATGTCCACAAAATGAACATCATTCCTCAGAAACTTTTACAGCAACTTTATCCTTTGAGTTTTGCTCCGAAATACTGGTCCCTTGGGAAAAGACACTCGAACCCATCTCTGCAAATGGTTATAATCGAGTTGACCGTTACATTTACCATTTTCTCTTTTCTGTGTGCCTATGGGAAGATCTTCGAGATGGATCTCTGAACACTTCAGTTCCAGTAACGACCTACATTGTTCCGAAATGCATCTCACTGACATCAATAGTGCAAATATTTTAAAAACCCGTATACTACAATTAATATCAACTTTTGATCGACAATATTTTAATACATTTTGGTGAGCATTTTGGGTCCAGTGACCATAATGTCATTAGTTTCAAGTTAATTATGGATAAGGACAGGTCTAGTCCTCTGGTTGAGGTTCTAAATTGGAGAAAGGCCAATTTTGTGGAAATGAGAAAGGATCTAGGAAGAGTGGATTGGGATAAGTTGTTTTCTGGCAAGGATGTGCTCAGTAAGTGGAAGGCCTTCAAAGGTGAAATTTTGAGAGTGCAGAGTTTGCATGTTCCTGCCAGGATTAAAGGCAAAGTTAACAAGCATAGGGAACCTTGGTTTTCAAGGGATATTGGTGATCAGGTTAAGAAAAAGAGAGCGGTGTATAGCAGGTATAGGCAACTAGGAACAAATGATGTACTTGAAGAGTATAGAAAAAGTAACAAAACACGAAAAAAGGAAATCAGGAAGGCAAAAAGAAGACATGAGGTTGCTTTGGCAGATAATGTGAAGGTAAACCCAAAGAGTTTCTACAAGTATATGAAGAGTAAAAGGATAGTAAGGGACAAAATTGGTCCCCTAGAAGATCAGAGTGGTCGTATATGTGTGGAGCTTCAGGAGATGGGGAAGATCTTAAACAGTTCTTTTGCATCAGTATTTACTCAGGAAACTGGCAAAGTGGATATGGAAGGAAGGGAAACAGGCAATAGTGTCATGGAACATTAAGAGATTAAAGAGGAGGAGGTGCTTGCTGCTTTACAGCAAATAAAGGCAGATAAATCCCCCGGGCCTGATAAGATATTTTCTTGGACATTGAGAGAGACTAGTGTAGAAATTGCAGGGGCCCTGGCAGATATATTTAAAAGGTCCTTAGCCATGGGTGCAGTGCCGGAGGACTGGAGGGTAGCTCATGTAGTTCCGTTGTTTAAAAAAGGCTCTGAAAGTAGACCAGGTAATTACAGGCCAGTGAGCCTGACATCAGTAGTAGGTAAATTATTGGAAGGTGTTCTGAGAGATCGGATATACAAGTATTTGGATAGCCAAGGGCTGATTAAGGATAGTCAGCATGGCTTTGTGCATGGTAGATCATGTTTAACAAATCTTGTAGAGTTTTTTGAGGAGGTTACCAAGAAAGTAGATGAAGGAAAGGCTGTGGATGTTGTCTACATGGACTTTAGTAAGGCCTTTGACAAGGTCCCACATGGGAGGTTAGTTCAGAAGGTTCAGTCACTAGGTATCCATGGAAAGGTTGTAACTGGATTCGAAATTGGCTGTGTGGGAGAAGACAGAGAGTGGTAGTGGACGATTGTTTCTCAGACTGGAGGCCTGTGACTAGTGGTGTGCCTCAGGGATCTGTGCTGGGGCCATCGTTGTTTGTTGTCCATATCAATGACCTAGATGATAATGTGGTAAATTGGATCAGCAAGTTTGCTGATGATACTAAGATTGGAGGTGTTGTGGACAGCGAGGAAGGCTTTCAAAGCTTGCAGAGGGATCTGAACCAACTGGAAGAATGGGCCAGAAAATGGCAGATGGAATTTAATGCAGACAAGTGTGAGGTGTTGCTTTTTGGAAGGACAAATCAAGGTAGGACATACACAGTAAATGGTAGGACACTGAGGAGTGCGGAGGAATAAAGGGATCTGGGAGTTCAGATACATAATTCCCCGAAAGTGGCGTTGCAGGTAGACAGGGTTGTAAAGAAGGCTTTTGGCATCCTGGCATTCTTAAATCAAAGTATTGAGTATAGGAGTTGGGATGTTATGGTGAAGTTGTATAAGACATTGGTGAGGCCAAATTTGGAGTATTGTGTGCAGTTCTGGTCACCTAAGTATAGGAAGGATATTTGTAAGATTGAAAGAGTGCAGAGGAGATTTACTTGAATGTTGCCGGGTCTTCAGGAGTTGAGTTACAGGGAAAGATTGAACAGGTTACGACTTTATTCCTTGGAGTGCAGAAGAATGAGGGGAGATTTGATAGAGGTTTACAAAATTATGATGGGTATAGACAGAGTTAATGCGAGTAGGCTCTTTCCACCTAGGTTAGGAGAGATAAGTATGAGAGGACATGGCTTTAGGGTGGAAGGGGAAACGTTTAGGAGGAACTTCTTCACTCAAAGAGTGGTGGGAGTATGGAACGGGCTGCCATCTGATGTAGTAAATGCGGGCTCACTCTTGAGTTTTAAGAATAAATTGGATAGATACATGGACGGGAGAGGTCTGGAGGTTTATGGACTGGGTGCAGGTAAATGTGACTAGCGGAATACTGTTTCAGCACAGACTAGAAGGGCCGAATGGCCTGTTTTCTGTGCTGTAGTGTTCTATGGTTCTCTTGTACATTTCCCATTCTTCAGTTCCCAATTAAAAATCCTACCTTAATGTAATTATGAATGATACATGAAGAGGCGTGTTGACACACATTTCTTTGGAAGAACCGGCACCGATGTCTGGAAGTCTTTGACTTTACTACTGGTTTGCATAATTTAGAACCTATATTTCTATGTGTTGCATTAATAAAGTTAAACGTCTTTACCAAATGAATGACCCTGGATCACTTCTTATTTAGCTGCGAAAGTGGAGACTCACAAAGTTTCCACTACTTTTATAGCATACGATTGGAATTATTTAGTTCTTCGCCTTCATTATCCCATTTTACGAATATCTACACTTTTCACCCTTACTGAGTTTGTTAAGATGGAACCGTTTTAATATAATGCCTAACTCTTGCGTTGTAATAATACCGGGCAGAGGTTATATGTTTCTTAGAAAAGTACATCAACGATGGAGTGTTATTTGATACAGAATGTTTGAAGTTTAGATACTTCTTGTTAATGAGTAGAAAGTTATCAAATCTTGACCATGAAATAACCCTGCTGTCATTTAATATGTATTTAGATTTGGGGTATAGTTTTCCGGATAATTTGCCTGCCACTTTTTTACATTTGCCGGTTGAACGTTGCTGTAGCCAGGTATGAAAGATTCAAGACGGTTTCACATGTACGAAATCTTCGAACGCCACGCAATGGCTGTAAATGCCAGCGGGTTTGGTAGAATAAAGACGTAAACTGGACAACAGGATTCAGAATACACATCCGCATTGTTCAGGATGAACAATTTGTTATAAAATGGACAATTAAGAAGTGGGCTCATTCTATAAAATGTGCCTTTATTTGAAATTGTTATTGTGGATTCAGATTCTAATAATTATTCAATGCTTGTTTCGGGGAGATACACTTGGCTCAACATTTAAACGTTGTTGTTTTAATCTTTATTGGAGAACATGGGTTTCTGTCAGTAATTCTGGCGGATTTTGTCAGATTGAATACCAGGAGAAAGTACTTGTCAGGAACTCCTTTCGGTAGAGGATTAAAAGCGTTAAACCTCATTAAGCATTTGGTCCTGACAAGAACAAACGAGGAATATGCCAACACTGGGGCCAATTAAGCACACTTAAATCCGCTGTCTGCCCCGGCCCGAAACATCAGATCTTTGGGACATGTTCAGTGTCGGTACCCGCCTGCCACCTTTCCGGGGCAGTGACTAAAAAACACTTATTAGGTATCGAATATAAAGTACTAAGAAGAAATTAGGTATGCTTCTAGGAACTGTTTTCCATAAGGAAATGCGATCCTTATGGAAAACAGACTTCGCAGATAAGACTTTGTGATAAATTAAAATTGAGGGGGAGAAAAGATTTGGCGATGGCTGAGAAAAGGCTTTGAAATTGTCCATTTTATAACAAAGTGAGAGGCTGAAATGGATTTAGGGAGCTTAAAAAATCAAATTGAAATGACGGCTTCAAACGGAAATTAGACCAACAGCCCCGTTTCGAATAATTCGGATCACCAGGCTGAAGCTTCAAGGAATATTGACAGGACGTGTCTCTTTAGCAGAAGAGAAAAACAGCCACCGTTTATCGATTCAGAAAATAGCTGATCATCGAAGGAGCCTTTCAGATTTCAACCATTATAAGGTTATCCAAGCGATTTCTGGTGTGAGTTTTGAAAAATGTCAGTGGCACAGGCCAATTCACTGGGATTAACAGGAGATTATAGTGTAATTTATCTGTCTTAATTTCCACAATTTTTCAAGGTAAACCCTCTTTTCCGAGGAATATAAAACCAATACCATGTAACAGAGAGTTACATTCTGCTGAATGTGTACATCATCTGACTACATCAGCAGGCATTTGCTCTGAAACGAGTAAAACTGTGATAAATGAAAGACATCTTTTGAATTTTTAAACAGCGGTTCACATTTGCTATTTTAGCCAAGGTTTTTGAATTCCGTCCAATTATCTCACTGGCCCTCATTACTGCAAGACAATCATAAAATGTAGGCAAATCGGGGCCCATGGCACTAAAATGCAACCTTTGCAACCTTCCACAGATGCAGGTAAAACACACACACACAAAAAAATTAAGATGTAGCTAGAAATGCTGCACTGCACAATTCCCCTCTCAAGAGCGTCTATTTCTTCTCTTGCACGATTAAAAATTGTCTATGGAATTACTAATATCACTGCCTACCTCAGGAATTTTGGTTCATCAAAGGACAACTCAGGTAAGAAGTTCTTAATATCAAGGGGTATTTCTAAAGTTTTATTGTATGAAAAGGTGATCCATTGTTAGTGATATGCTATCCTTTACAGTATTCAGTCATCGGTGCCTATTTCTGAGACCCGACCCACCATATTAAAAATGTATATTATTGATATTTAAAAAGAACAAGTACACTTGGACCATGTATGAAACAGTGAAAATTAGTGGTAAAAACAAGATAACAAAAAGCCTCTCTGAGGACTCAAGACTTGTCTCATAGTGCTTCAGAGACTGAAGTACTAATCCTTTGTAAACATTCATTGGATGGAAAGGTCAGCATTTATTGACCATCCCAAGTTGCCCACGAGGTGATAGTAAACTGCCTTTTTGAACCATTGTGGTCTTTGGTGAGATATTCCCATAGTGTTGTTAGTGTACCAGATGTTAATCCAGTAATTGTGAAGAAATGGTGATATGTTTACAAATCAGTGTGTGTTTGTTTGTTTCAAGGGAGTTTGTGTGAGTAGTATTCCTGTCCACTTACTGACTTTATCGTATTGCTATATTTTCATAGTGCATGCTATAAGGGAATGTTTAAGGTGCTCTGTGGATAACATTCAGGTGGGCTGGTTTGTCCTGGATGGTTCTGAACTTGTATTGTTGAAGCTGCACACATTTAAATGAGTGAACATTATTCTTTACATTCCTGAAATGTGGCTAGTAGATGGAAAAATGACTTTGTAAAGTCAGATGGTGAGTCATTTACCACTGAATACCCAGTTCTTGAAATGTTCCCATAGCCATAGTACTCATGAAGCTGGTGAAGTTAATTTTATCATTAATGGGGAAGTACAGAATGCTGATGATCTGAGTTTCAGCACTGGTAATGTCAAGGGATGCAGGTTAGGTGCTTTCTCATTGGACATCAATCGCCTGACCACTTAGATTATAAAAACATCCCCACTTCTGACCTTATGAAGCTTAGAACACTGCCCTCTAGGAAATCCTTCAGCAACATTCTAGAGCTGAGATTTGTGTGTTGTGACCCTGCGTGGAACTTGAACTTATGACAGTCTAATTTTTGGTCACTATCAGTTTGTGATAATCAAATTAAGGTACTGACCACAGTGTGAAAACAGTGCAATTATAGGTTACATAGATAGTTCAGTCTAGGTTAATTGTACAAGTTCCTAATAGGAATATTTACAATTACAAAACAATACTCAATACTACACTATAATACCATTTTAAAAAAATCATGCATCAAAACTCCTAATTGCTTTCCATTTTTATTAAACAATTGCAACTAGAATGTCAAAGACAACCCTGGTTGAGCTATAACAGCAACTTGCATTTATATAGCCCACAACATAGTAAAACATTTCATAAAATCTTCAAATATTAGGAGGTATTTTCCAACATAAAATATCTTTTGTGGTATTTTGTCCATTGAAGGTAGTTTCATAGACTTGGTAACTTGAAGATAATTGGATCTGATTATTCTTTTCAGGGAGAAGCATCATTTTGGACATCCCCTTGTAATAGCAAGCAGAATTACGTTTTTGGATGGCAGTTATCCCTTCTGGAAGTTATAAGTTATCCTTTTCAAGACTCACAAAACAAGCAGATTGATTTTATGAGAGGCAAAGTCCAGTCTCTTACCCCACACATTAACTAATGTTATACGCAACAATAGTAGACTTGAATGTGACCATTAGTCAATGAGAAATTCTAACCACCTGGATCATTAGTAAAATCTTTTGCCTATTGTTATCCATTTAATTGCTCACATCACTGTCTAATAAAAGGTTAATGCCCTCAGTGCCAGTGTTGCTGAGGAGTTGCAAAATATTGTTGGGATTCATGCTTGTACTATAATATTCTGGCATATTTACTACATAAGTAGCGACATGAATCAACAACTTGTCCACCAGATTTCTAATGCAAATGATCATAATGTGTTTATCCAACATTAAGATAAATGGTTTCATTCACTGCAGATAGATTCATTGATTTTTGAGAGAGACCTAAGCTTTATCTTTTGATTCTGAAATACATCAGGTCCAGTCCCCAAGTTACCTTAAAAGCTTCTTAACTGAAGTTCCTTCTTTTCCATTTCCGTAGTGCTACAGAAATTTGTATGAAACTGCAGTCACTAATGTAGATACTGACATTGCTGCAGATTTGTCTGCTTCACAGTCCAGTTGTTTGGTTTGCCTTTCAGAATGTGATAGAAAGAAACAAATAGTGCAAAGTTCCTGTGGAAGCAGCGAAATACCAGCTATTTGGAATTTAGATTTTTAAAAAGTAGTAATTTAACAAGAAGTATGGAATGTGTAAATATATAATCATATTGCTACAATTTTAGGGTAAACTATGTTCTGCCAAAAAGTCAAATTAGTTCATTTTGATCATCAAACACATATAGCAATTGCCATAGGATTCACAAGAGCATGATGATGATCTCGTCAATCCAAAAATATTATGATATATACAGTTTCCTATTATGTGAAGCCATATCAGCTCCTTTGTGGCACAAATGGTACACGCAGTGTGTAGCTGAATAATACCGAATGGGATTCCAGGATTCATCTTTGGTCTCTCCTGTGTTGGGTGGTCTCAGTTGCTGTGGCAGCAGAGATTCTACGAGGATCAGGCTCCAACAGACTCTGAAAAACACTGAAGAATATGTAGCCATTGCAAAATTTAGTGTAGGCTGAGATGCATAAAATCTAAAACACAATAAATCATGGAGTCAATGATGATTTGAACATGTCTTCAATGATTTATTTATATCAATATTAGTAATGTTTTTGTGAAATATTCTAAAGCCAAGTATTTGAAATAAGACATTATTTTGTAATAAGACATCTTTCATGACCAAATGAAAATAATTTCAAGTGGACCAATAATTTCAATTTTCTCTTATACATTCAATGCAAGCTTTCTAAAAATAATTTTTATATTATTTAATCTCAAACAGTAGAAAAAAGAACAGTATTTTCTACCCTATTAGATGCGGGGTGAATATTTTTACAACCTAAATGATCTTCATTAACATTATGCTTTAAATTTGCCAGGTGTGCCTCAGTTATTCATTGTCTGTATTCCAAACTATCAGAGCAATGTCTATTTTCTTCTCATCAGTCTTCAAACTGTTCCTAGATTCTAGTACGTCTTCATGGTGATTAAACCCAGACTTACCGGATCATAATTTCTGTTGCTGAACACCAAGAAAATTATTTTTGTGTTTGATAAAAGTTTTCCTCTGGATTGCTGAAGTGACTTTCTCTCTGGGAGTTGGGACTGCAAGTCCAAGGAGTATTTATTATTTTCGAGGCTGTGTTGGTTCACATAAGGAAAAAATTGAAAACATCCAAAACAACAAAATCAATTATGTAAATTCAGCAAATGTTTTATTCAAGATTGATTTGGTAAACAGATTATTGGTGACATTTACAGTAATTACTAAGATGCTTTCTTAAACTAAGATGCTTACTTAACATATAATGCAATTGAAAATTACAAGTATTGCTCTATTTTTGTCAACAAGCTAACAAAAACCAAATACATAAAAAAAATCTAATTTCTAGCTAATTTCTCATATTATGTACTTTCATGAGGAGAAAGACAAATCCAGTTCCAAACAGGCCAATTGCCATCTTCTTTAAGAATCGATTGTGATGAAAGCAATTTTGCGATGGTGGCATGCGATTGGGAGCCCTCTCTTGTTTATTCTGCACCTAATAGAGAAAACTGTGTTATGTGGTATTTTTGAAAAGAGCTGAGATGCAACATTTCTTAAAATCTCAAATGCTTAGATTTTTCATTAAATTAGCACAAGGTATATTGCAGACCAATCCATAGATTTTTCTCCTATGCTTTCAATTCATGAGTGTAACTGATATAAACATTCGATGTAGTTACTTGGTCTATATAGTCATAATAAGTAAAAATCATGTTATTTTAAAGTACAGCAGTTGGTTGCAACATATCATACTATATGGTAGTGTAGCGGTTAGCATAACGCTATTGGCAGCACCAGCGACCTGGGTTCAATTCCCGCCATTGTCTGTAAGGAGTTTGTACGTTCTCCGTGACTGTGTGGGTTTCCTCAGGTGCTCAGTTTCCTCCTACATTCCAAAGATGTACGAGTTTAGGAGCTGTGGGCAGGCTATGTTGGCACCGGAAGCGTGGCAACACTTGCGAGCTGCCCCCCAAACATTCTACGCAAAGGTGGCATTTCACTGTGTGCTTCGATGTACATGTAAACTAATAAAGATATCTTATATTAACAGATTAGTGTCATAAAAATTTCCCACATGGGTGGCCATTTGTTCTATTGGGTTTCATGCTTTCCAGCATGAGATCGATATCCTTGCTGACAATTATATTTTTCATGTATAGCAAAGTAGTTTAAAATAGGATGAGGATTTTTGTCATTATTACTATTAAGTGGACTTAAATGCTTAATCATGGTATTGTCATCAATTTCAGAATTAAAGAATGGGGCATCCACAGTTCAACCTCGGATCATTTCTAAAATATTGCAGCCATCTCCAATCTGATGGCGATCCATACTTATATATGAGGACTGATAGGATATTTACTGACTGAGCTAGATTTTACAGTTGAAAATTTGTCTTCCAAGTACATACAAACACAAGAGTTGTTTATATACTTCAGCTCGACTGATGAGATTCAGATGACCTTGGTTTGGAGTGTAGTGACCGCAGGTTGAATAGTGGAGAAACGAAGGACTGGAATCTAGATGAAAAACACTATGATGCTGGAGGAACTCAGCAGGCCAGGCAGTGTCCGTGGAGAATCTGTTGAATAGTTTTCCATTTTTATGAAGATTAGTTCCTCTCCCATGGGAGGATTGTTGGAGTGAGGCGAAACATTGTAGTAAGAAAGATTAAGAAAAGAGTTGGGGCAATGGCGAAGGCAGTCTTCACCGAGATTGGCTGTTTTGTAGGCCCCACTGGTTAGAATCATAGCTTTGCTTGCCATCATGAAGCAAATGTTAAAATGGAGATGAATTTCTGTCAGCAGGAGAATTTGAGGAGGGTGTTCCACAGCCCCTCCCAATTAATGGCATCATCAACTTTAAGCGAGGGTAAAGGAGCTCATGTGTAATTAGTGAAGTTACTCCCTGCGTTTTTCTTGGGAGTTCCCATGTGGTGAAGATCACCAACTACTCAAGCATCTGCTCAAAAGAACCCTCCTGTAACATTTCTAAAAAAAAGTCTGTAGTTCCCACATTGGCATCATCCACCATCTCAGAACTCACAAAACTGGAGTGGAAGCAAATCATCCTCGATCCCAGGGAACTCACTAAGAGTTGAAAGCAACTGCTAATAATTATAGTTTAAAAAAAAGTTCTCAATTTATTACCCTGCACCACTCAGTACAATTAATTAATTAATCTTAAGCTGCAACTTTAGCATGATCAACAAGTGGCATGCATTTTCCACCTATCTTTCTATAGTTGCTCTTATGTTTTCAGTTAGCATATCGTGGGTTCAAGTCCCACTAGAGACTTGAGTGCAAAAAATCTAGGCTGATTTTCCAGTCACTACTAAAGGTGCAGGGCCCTAAAGATATTCTGTATTTCAGATTCGTTAAATGAGGGTTCATCTGTTCTCTCAGGCAGACATAAAAAACTTTACAGTGGACTTTTGAAGATCAGTTATATCCCTGAAAATCCTGCCAATCTTTATTAACCAGCAGCATTCCATTTGTAGAAGCTTATTTTTCCTATCCTACGATGGTGACTGCACTTCAAAAGTATATCATCGTTGCAAAGTGCTATATCAAAGTCCTTAAGTTGTGAAAGATAATACACAGTATTAAGAGGCTTAACAAAGTAGATGCAGAGTTGATGTTTCCCCTGGCTGGGGTGTTGAAAACCAAGGGTCACAGTCTCAAAATATGAGGTCGCAGATGAGAAGAACTTTCTTTAGTCAAAGGGCAGTGAATCATTGGAATTCTCTGTCCATTAGGGCTATGGAGGCATAGTTGCTGAGTACATTCAAGGCAAAGATTGTTAGATATTTAGATATGAAGGGAATCAGGGGGATAGGATTAGTGTAGGAGAGTGGCGCTGAAGTAAAAGATCCACTGTGATCTTATCATTTGGTGGGGGAGGCACAAAGGGCTGAGTGACCCACTCCTGCTCACTAAATATGAGCTTTTTATTTGGCATGGCATGGCCAACATTTCTTTTCTTCTAAGTATCGTAATAAAAGCTAAAAATAAGAGCTTGTACTGTTAAATCAATTAAATTTTCACACAAATCAATTAACTTCTAGATCAGGGGAGACATGCTTAATAAACCATTTCAGAGACACTCTCCAAAAGTAGAGAAAACGCACTGATTTCAGAGAACACTCTGTTTTATCAGGTATTGCTCCATTAAGTGACTTGCTGTTTCTCACATCCAAGATTTTATGTTAAGTAGGTCAGGCTTTACTAGGCTCCTTTCACATATTCATTACTAGATTTTCCACATGGCTTCATTCAGTAACAGATTCTTTGCTGACACTAATACTCCATTTACAGAACCAACTAAATTTATTTCCACTCTTGCAGTCAATTACTTCAAGTGACACTTTCTGACAAGTGCCTGTCGTTATGTTGTTAGTTTCCAAATGACAGATGTGGTGTTAACATACAGCCTTGACCTCTCCCACCCTCACTATCTCTTTGTCACCACACCAGTGTTATCCAGGATACATCTGATTCATCTAGTTTTATACAGGGCCATAGGGAAGCTGCTGCGTAAGCAAAAAATGTTTGTATTCAATTATACTAAAATCTAAGTACTTAAGGCTGTACAATAGTACCTGTTCACCTTCATTTACCTTCAGCAGAAGATTCCTCAAACTCTCCACTTCTTTATTCAGATCTTGAATAGACTTAACCAAGTCATCACAGATCAAAGCAGATTTTCTGTCAGGGTCCAAATCCAATACTCTCTGAACAGGTGAATTGAAGACATCAGTAAAAAGATAACCACTCAAGAAAAAAATATCAAATCTATATCTATTATCCTTTGGGTTGAATGTCAACCAGCTTGATATCCTCTAATACAACGGAAGCTTTCCTCAGAACTACTCTGCAACAACATCTCTACGATTATTTTGATTTTTTCGTACTGATCTCTCTAGATAAACTTGCTGCAAGCTGCCAGGTGTTAGTTATATGATGAGCTGGGAGATTAAAAAATGGTTTATCAGAGTAAACACCAAAAAAAATTCAATCTGGCTTATAAAAGAGCTTCCCTAGAAAGACAAACAAATAACTGTAAGTTACATCAGTGGTTTTTATATCCACTTAGTTGCTGCGCCATCACATTAGTTGGAGAATGCCATATGTTGCGAAGGAACGCATGCAAGAGATTGGGCTGGGAGCGCAGGGAGGAGAATTAGAAATAGAAAGCCCACCACATAAGAGCTAAGTATGAACAACACAAGCCACACATACCAGCAAGGTTTACTAGTAATACCTCTTTGTAAAATGTTGATTTCAATGAGGTAAGATGGGGACTGGAATAAGGGGTAAAGGGAGAAAATAACCAGTAATCCTTTTCAGCAATCTTTGATGGAAGTTTTCTGCAAGTGGTGGACTAGGATAAGATTAGTCAGCAATAATGGTCCCTTTGGAGGAATTTCCTGCTGATGCTGAATATCTAAATTCATATATGAAGCATGATTACTTTAGCAGGGTACCAAGGGCATCAGATGCTCATGGAGTTATAACGGAGTGATTTTCTTAAAATTTTAAGAGGGCTGTTGGGACGGAATTTGATGAAAACAAATTATGATATGGGTGCAGAACATCTGCTTTTTCAGTATTAATGTTATTATAGTCTGAGATGTTTCCTAAAAAAAATTAAACATTTAAGCATTTAAAAATTATATGTTACTGTTAAGTTAAAGATGTGTCTATATGAGGAAGGAGGGCAGTTCATTTTTATGAATTATCTAGGGTGAACTTTGCAGGATGAACAGAGAAGAGAATATTTACTCTGAAGCATACCAGTTCTGAGTTGCTTCCTAGTTGGTTCACTACATTCTGAATCGTTGCCATCAGGTGACCACAGTGCTTCTTCAGTTTTATTAAAAAAATTGCAAGTTCTTCACTGCAAGTGGAAAAAGAATAATAAAATTAATGACAATAATGTATCTAAAACATAACCCAAGCAAGCATCCATTTGAGGCAATAATGAATAATTGGTCTTTGCAGTTACGATGTTATTGCTGTGGCCTTGTGCAGCCTCACAGTTCTTTGTTTATAACAAAAAGAAATGGCATTAACCAGCCACAAAACAATTCACATAAGAGTCAAGTTCTGGAGATGTTGAACTGTTAGTGAGCAATGCACCTGTATTTAAATAAAGCTGCACCATTTAGTTTTCAACTTTGGCAGTTCTCAGAATAAACATAGGTTCAATAAATATTATTTTCATTAAAATTGAATTACTAATTATACACTTTACCTATCATTGATTATCGTACAGATAACAAGAGAAGAAGAAGGGTGCAATCGCACAGCATCATCAATATCCATCCAAACTGTTAACCAGATTTGTCTAAAGCTGCTTTTACTCAGCAATCACAATGTTTGGTGTGTGATGCTGAACCAGTTGGAATGGTGGCTCAGTAGTCAGTGCTGCTGCCTCACAGCTCCGACAATCCAAGTTCAATCTTGACCTCAGCTGCTGTCTGTCTAGAGTTTGTACAGTTTCTCTGTGACCATATGGGCTTCCCTTGGGTGCTCTGGTTTCCTCCCACATCCCAAAGACTTTGGTAGATTAATTGGCCGTTGTAAATTACCCCTGTGTAGGTGGGTGGAGGAGTATCGGGGGAGTTAATGGGCATGTGAGAGAGTACAGGTTACAGGGAAATAAGTAGGGGAATGATCTAAAGGAAATGCTCTGGAAGCGAGAGTCAATGGACCAAATGGCCTCTTTCTCTACCGTAGGGAAAAAATACACATTTACACCTCTTTTGGTGTTGGCTTGATGGCATGACTAATCTTGATTTATTTAGACAATAGCTATTGTTGACCCTTTATGTGGTGTTGCTTTCTCACATTCAGGCAAGATCAGTCTTCATGATCACCAGTGAGAACACCTCTATTGGCAGTCATCCTGGTCAGATCTATTGTTCACGTGTTAACTGCTTTTGTGTGGGCAGGGTTAATAATAATGGCTTTAAAACTACTTTATCCAACCATTATTTCAATACGTCATGTTTCAGATCACAATATATGAACAGAAGGCTTAATATGAAGCTAAATGGCTCAGTGAAAATATCGTTTCTCTTTGAATATACTGGCATTTTAAAGAAACACATTACCGTTCAGGGTTCAAAGATATTTCTCTAAACAAGGATAAAAAGCCAAACTGCAGTTCTGACAGGTTGTGACAACCAAGTCTCACCCAGTGATTTTCTCAGATATTCTAAAACACTTTGAAAAGCAAATAAAGACAATTATGCACAAGACGAAAAACATGTTTGAAAATAATTGCTTTGAAATCAATATTATCAGATAATCATTTCTACTTCTTTTCCAAGGACTTAAATTGCTATCTCTTTGTCTCCCCTTCCACCAACAGTCTGCTCCCCTCTAAAGTCCAAGCTTGTCATCACCTGACCAAGCCTTCTTAATTCATTTGATCTTGTCTCCTCATTTTATTCTTGATGAGGGAACTTTTAAAATCATATGCTTATGATCTTTCCCTCAATTTTGAAAAAGATAAAAAATAATTAATGTAAATAAACAGTGGAGAAAAAAATGGATCTTTGGCGTTGTGGCATAAAATGCTGTTAGTTCACTTAAATTAGTTAAATTCATTTGCAATAAAACACTACGATGTGCCACATAACTAAATTAAACATTATTGAGTAGAAATTTGGGTACTAACCTACAATACTTAACTTATAAATGGTGAAAGTATACCTTATTTATCCGGACTACACCAATTTATTTATGCACAGGAACTGCAGTCTTTTGAGGATACATGCAGTCAATTTTACATCAGATTCTTGACCTGAAACTGACTGCATACTCCATCAAAAGGCTGTGATCCAGAGACTGATTGTTTACCGTAATTTGAACTACCACTTTTTCACCACATTGTCAGTTTATAATGCTCAATCAGCCATTTCTAAGATAGGGAAACTTCTGATTTAGCAACATTTGCAGAAGGTGGAAAGTCAATCAACATTTCATTTTTTCCCCCAGTGTGACACTTCTAAGTCGTTAAATAGTGCTCACAAATGACAAAGTTCAAGAGATGTGTTAGAGCTTCTATTCAGAGTACTAAAGTAAAACAACTACTAATGACAACAACATTTAATATGCGGTTTCTGAAATGTCCATCTAAAAGTTTCAGCAAGTTCTGGTTAGCTGTATTAGTTATCAGCATGTCTATTATTTAACATATTGCCACATTACCGATATAAACTATATAGAGAGCAACATTATGCAGCTTTCAACTCATTCTGCCGAAGTCTTCCGATGCACTGAACTTCAGATATCTTTATCTATAATATACCTATTCTGGAGAGAATTTGAGGATTGCACTGAAACAATATACATATCTCTTATTTTAAGTTTTGAAGATGAAAAATGAGATGCAACTTGACAAAAGACATTTAAAAGTATTTTGTGTTAAAGCCTTGGCTGCATTCTCTTTTGTTTTTTTAAAATCACACTGTTGAGAAATTGGGACAGGAGCACCCGGCAAAACTTAAGCAATGAAAAAAATACAATTCACCAGTGACAAAGCAAACAATTTTTTTTCTAATTTATGAGTACAACAGTATATATTTTTTTTACCAAATCATTAAATAACTTTCACACGAAGGGATTAATGCCACTCAGAATTTTAACACATTGTTTGGGGAGCTATTTTGTAGACTAATCATTCTAATGGTTTTAGGAAAAAGTATCTGTGACAGCAAACGGCAATCCATCACTCCTAAAAGATTTAAATGCAATGAGCTTCGGTATTCTTTAGGCTAACCAAGAACACAATGTTTGCCCAAGGGATAAGCTGATGCTAATATTCACTAGGTGAAATAACACAATAAGCAGCAAATCGAGCAATTTATCTACAACAAATTAATGTCCTATATAAACTGATTCATTTATAAGAACTAGATAACTTCTAAAGCAAGATTCTAGAGATAATTATCTTCTATTTTATTAGCATATGGAAAACATTGAAGTGTAATTAAGTAAATATACAGATGTTCTATTGTAACTTTAATCAGATAAATAACCACCACTAATATAAAGGGTAGTGGGTTACATAAAGAATATTGCCCAAATCAGTTTTTTAGCTTTGCTTTTTGTACACTCATTCTTGTTAAACTCTAGATAGTGGGCTGTGTAATAATGAGTAGGGCACACATAAACCAATCTGACCATACTTTTCCATCTCTGTGGATTGGATATTCCAGTTCCATTTTGAGATAATAATTCCCACCCCTTTATTTGTAAGTCAAACTCATACACAGAATTAAAATATATCTAATGGATTTCTAAATCACATCCACAGCACATGGTGTTAGAAGTAAAACTGTAAAAAAATTAAGTATTATTTTATTACTGATGTAGTTTATTTGTTTCTATATGATTTCTAGCTTTCACAATTGCTTAAATTCTTATTAGTGAACTGAACATATAGTGTGGGTACATCTTCTTGGCAATACCCGAGTAAATGTGCCCACCTAGTGGTGAAGATAAATTAGTACCACTGACTTAAAAACACAAAACTGCCAGACATCCTAGATTACAGAATCACAGAAATTCACACACAGGCCATTCAGCATGTCATATTTGTGCTAATACTATTTCTATGCTCTTTCTCCATTTGGTATTTACACATTACTATTTTTATTCAAGTCCTTATTTCCTTCTCCGTTCAATGATTATGGCAAAATGTTCCATACTTGTGCAGAGGTTCCTTTTAATGCTCATATGAGTTTGCATGCCATGTTATCCATTCACTGACCATGTGTCAGCTTGGCTCAGCCTTGCTTCTCAGTCAGAAGGACAAGCCAACAGTTCCATCCTTGGATTTGTACATCATTTAGACCATCATCAGTGGCTGTTTTCAACTGCTGTTTAACTCTTCCTCTCAGCAGGAAAATTTAAGTGACCTCTGGCAAGAAGTGCAGAGAGGAAGAAAGAAAAGGTGTTGAATTTGATGACTGTGTATAGTTACGTGCAGTAATAATGAAGCAAAGCACTTCTACATGCATATCAATACTTCTGAGTTTTGTTTTGAGGAACACCTAGTGTCAGCTTCACCTTTTATCACTTGCTCTTATATGGGTCTTCAAAAATTACTTCCAAACAGGTAACTTTAGTTAGTAAGGAGAAATAACCACCCAGCACTTTTTATTATTTATATTTTGCCAAAAATATTTCATAGAAAGGAAGCAAGCAGAATATACTCTTATCAGATCTGTCACATTAGAATTCCATATCCAATCATGAGTGGATACTTGTTCCTTATAAAAAGAAACAAATCTGCTAATGACTGGCTATGGGGGCAGAGATGTTAACAGCGATATAAAGTGTTAACATATATGACAGGCTTCAAAACTCATTAACTCTGGAGTTAATGGTCACTGTATAGCCTACAGGAACAGAGATTGTCTTTTATACTTACTAACTTCTTCAAATACAAGCTAAAGTAGTTATCAGGATAAGCTTCTTGGATGATTATGGCAAACATTTGCAATGCCTTCACCTATTTCTTTTGATACATTGTGTAGATACTAACAGGTCCTGCAGCTTCCTCTACAATTTTCCAATTCTTTCTTCATTACTTTGTTTTTTGTATAAATTACATCCTCTAGGTTTCTGCCTTTGAAACATTTTTAAATTTCCTTGTACCACTGTTTTTGTTTTAAATCACGAAAAGATAGAAAACTTATTTAAAAACTCAGCTAATTCCTTATTGTTCGATAATGCTTTGCCTGCATTTATTTTTTAACATGCATTCATTTTTCTTCATCACTTCCTTTATATTTATAAATATCTTTTTGCCAAAATGTTTAATGCCAGTGATTAGTTTAGGGTCAAAAACTATAGAGGTGACTTTAGATCTACAATGAGCTATCTCAGAACTGTGGTCACCTCAGATCAGATACATTGGAATATTTTGTGAATATAAAGTGATTTGATCTTAAATATGTCCATATATTTGAAGATCGCAAGATATTGATGTCTCCTTTACAGACACAACATCAGGGAGAAATGCAATGATCCTTAGAAATTGGATTCTGGGAGGTTGTGATTTTCCTCACTAAACTCCATCCCACCCTTGGAGTAAAATGGCAAGTATCTAAGTCAAAACACAGAGAAGAAAGGGAAACAATAGAAGAAATACTGCTCTGTTTACTGCTATTCACATTACTGTCACTCAATTGTTAAATACATTTTGTTCGAGATATACAATATCTGCATGGAATTTTACCCAGAATTTGCAGACATGACAATGTGAAGCTAATGAAGGTCTTCATCATAGGAAGATCTTTGTTTCCAGACAGCTGAAAATATAATACAATAAGTTTCACCTTCCCAGAGGTTTGTGGGCAAACAAAATGTGCCATAAAGATCAAATTTGCTGGCTTGTTCCATTAGTTGTAATGTTGGAATGGGGGGAGGGACATCACAACTCACCAGAGATATGTCCAATAAAGAAAATATAGTGCAGGGTTCCTGTTACAAGCCCCATGATCAAAATCTGCAGCATTGGGACTGAGAACACATTAGATGTTTGGTTATCACAGATTTTACACAACGCATTCATGAAATTTAGAAAATAGTTTTTTTTGTATTTACCAAATAGACAATGAATTATGCTTCCTTCTTGTGATGCTATCTGCTGAGGTATCTACTGGTCTTTTGACATGATTATGATGGGAGCAAACAGGAAATCAGAGGTGGTGGTAGTTGGGTAGATCGGGCTGGGTCAGGTGGTGTTGAGGGTGATTGAAGCTTCTCAGAACTAAATCAGAAGATCAATATAACTAAGCAGCACAGCCGATAATTAGTCCAACACATCACCAAGAAATAGTGCCCAGCTGAGCAGTCACAATACTTGGATAATGAGTAAGAAATGGAATATTTTGAAAAATTTCTCCTTTTTGGATAATTCCAGTTTTCAAACAGCTGGATTTTGGATGACTAATCATTATTATCCAGTATTTGGTGCTCTGCTCAAAAAAATGTGTATGACCTGGTATGACCTGTCTCTGTGTGTGACATAGTATGACCTGTCTATGATTTGTGTCTTTTCAAATCCCATATGCAGGATTGTACAAAAATGGCCCTGATAGAGATGTCACAGAATGATTACAGCCATGATACCATAACAAGATGCAACAAGGTCTGTTAATGAGGAAGGGAAAAAAAAAAACAGGGGGAAATGCAAATAAAAAAATCCAAAGGGAAATATTAATTCAATAACATAAGGGAGATTTATGATATGGCTGTTCATAGTGTAATTTCCTAAAATATCACTGAAAATAATTTATCTGGCATTATGAAAATAGGTTTTGCAATGGCAATCATATAGATTTTACATATAAATATTTTTCATAGTTTTACTCATTTCAGCAAATTATTAGAAAACCCCAATATGAATTCAATGCTTATTTTAATTGAAATGGAAAACTTTTTGAAATGAAGACCACTGCAAGCTGTATTTCTTTAATTTAAAAATAAAAGGCAGGTGACAGATTATAGACCAAGTGCCAGTTCTCATTGGTGGGTCAGAGATGGAGAGAGTAAGCAGTTTCAAATTCCTGGCAGTTAACATTTCAGATGACTTGTCCTGGGCCCAGCACATTGAAGCAATCATGAAGAAGGCAGACCAGTGCCTCTACTTTCTTAGAAGCTTAAGGAGATCTGGCACGTCACCAAATACTCCAATAAACTTCTACAGATGCACTGATGAAAATATCTTGACTGGTTGTATCATGGCCTGGTATGTCAATTCCAATGCTGAAGAGGCTGCAGAGAGTAGGGGACACATCCCAGTCCATCACGGGCACACCCCTCCCCACCACTGACATCATCTAAAGGATGCAATGCCTCAAGAAGGTGGCATCATCAAGGATCCCCTCATCTGGGTCATGCCCTCTTCTCGCTGCTACTGTCAGGCAGGAGGTACAGAGGGCTTAAGTCTCACACCACCAGGTTCAGGCACAGTGACTTTCCTACAACCATCAGGTTCTTGAACCGACCTGCACAACCCTAATGCCACCTCAGCAATGGAACGCTACAGACCACCTCTTGCACTACCATGGACGAGTCTCTGACTGTGCTTTTTTTGCTCTAGTGTCTTGTTTTGCACAGTGTTTTTTTTTCTCTTCACTGTCTTGTATAAGTTGTGTGTGTAGTGTGTGTGTTGTGTCAACTAAAACTGTTGACATGAAGTGATATTGGAGAAAGAAAACACTTAACTGGAGATGAACACAATAAATTATTCAGTCTGCATAAACAAATGCAATACCTACAGAACTGTATACCATATATACAAAATTCTACCTGCAGAAATATTCGTTCAATGGAAAAGATCAATTTAAACATAAATAAATTTGCTCTGATTAATGTTTGCTCAGTTTACTTGATTCAAAATTAACTAGAAATCTGAAATGCCAGATGGAAATCTCAAATTCCAACTAAAAATTGCACAATTACTCATCTTTAGAGAAATAGTTTAATATTTCAGGTCAATGACCATTCATCAGATACTGACCCGAAACTGTTTCTCTCTTCATAGTTTCTGCAGGTCCTGTGGAGTATTTCCAGCAGGATTTGCTTTTAATATGAGGTTCTCCGGTGGCTTCATGCTGCAGTTTTCTCTTTTGTTTTTCAAAGAATAACATTGGCCTGGATTTCACTGTTAGTTAGAATGGTGACAGTGTTTGCCACTGACCTTGAAGGAAGATATCAACAAAGCCTACAGATCTCCTCTTTTCTGACTTTCGTTGCCAAAAGCCTTAAACTCATTGGGATCCCTGGCATCCTGAGGCAGGAATGTTATCAAGCTGGCTGAGCAGCTGATCACATCAATCGATTCTCAAAACCAGGAAGGACAAGGCAAAAATTTAGTTAATATTTTAAACATTTTACATTGGCTTGATAAAGATTGAGGTCAAAGCTGAAATATCACAAGTAAACTTAACATAAAACAATTAAAATCCACTTTAAAGGAATATTTATGGGAAGTGATCCATGTAAAATTATTGTACATACATGAATTAGTTTTATGAAAAAGATCTGCTAAGCATTAAATACTGTATGACATTAAAATGATGGTGCAACTGTTTCAAGATATTTTACAATGGGATTAGTTGTAACTGTTAAATTCTTTATTTACTCAACCATTGTTCTTGATTTTGGTAAAAAACTGAAAAACAGCATTGAATATGACTGAATCACTGACTTCTGCATTAAACTACATAAAGAAGTATGATAACCATTGATAATGTTGCTGTCATTACAATTGCAAAAATCAGGGCCAATGTACTCTTCCCAAAATATCTTCAGCTTTAAACCTTAAAAATGTAAAATTTTGGACTGTTTGAAGAATTTATTAGACTCTGTTGAATTCAAAGATTTCAATCATCTAAAATTAAGAGACTACATGTACGACAAGGGTCAACTATTTGATAAAGTGAAATACTAGCATTTTTGTTACAAAATCCCTTCCATATATAGACAAAAGTGAGGAACTATAAAAGGTGGAAATAATCTTAATAGGACTGTTTTCACTATTAAAGACCATTTCTAAAATTAGTTACAAATAATGATAAACTTGCAGATAAATTTGTTTTTTTTAATTTCCATGTATTAACTTTGTGACAGTGACATCAGGTGACATGTGTAAGCCACTGAACTGATGTGAAAATTAACATCTATGTTTGAAGTTACATGACTTGTGCGTCAACCTGTCAGAATAAAATCCCTCTTGAAAAACCTCCCATTCAACAAATGAAAAAAATTATGCCTTTCTACCACTGAACAATCACTTCAGATACATCCATCAATAGATGGAAGTCCAGATCTTACTCGAAAAATGTATAAAATACCTGCCAGAAAGGGACTTCAAGGTCAGCAACAAGTGTGTCTAACCATTTCCCCCATAAAACATCAACAATCAGTCCCATGCTTTAGTGTATTTGATGTACTTAGTAACTCATACACCAGCTCCAGCTGGATTTGTTTGGACTGTTTTATTCTAACACCTAGTTTAACATTAGAAAGGTCAGAGTTTGTTAATACAGTTTGCATTTAAAATTCATATAAAATGGTTTCTATCTCCTTTCAAAGATCAGGATTAATTTTGCTATAATCTTATTTGTAACTGTTATTGAATGTAGAGGATAATTGAAAGTTAAGAAATCTGAACATCAATACCTCCTTAGGAACACTTCCAGTAAACAAAATACTGGATTTCAAGCACACATTACAGGCAAAAATGTAACAAACTGGGTTTTATGCCTACAATTTACTCTGCAAATAATTACACAAAAATCTTAGCAAAATGTTTTCATTCAAAACATTATTTTCAGAAGCATTTGTCAAAGGTGAGGAGGTAGTTAAGACACTCACATTGGATTAATTAAATCACAGCTTATTTTGGGAGACAGGATAATAGTTGATCTCATTCCTTCTGTCATCCATAACCTAAATCCAAACTTTCTGACAATCTCAGGGACATTCTGTGAACCAAGGCATATTTGCAGAGAGGCGAAGGGAATTAAAGGTTTCAACGCCTGTCTGCTTACTGCAAGGTCTTCCATGGCACATAATTAATTGTGATATTTGCTTGAAGAGCATCAATAATGTGAACATTCTACAAACTACATCTATTCTCTGACAATAATCTGTGACTGATAAATGACTCTGAACAATTTTGAGATCTCTTAAAGATATAGTGTGAACAGAGACAAAAGTTTTTATTGCAAAATAATTTGCATAGTTACAACGTGCACTGCCTTAACCCATTACCAATAACTATCCAAAAACTTAAAATATTAGCATTTTGCTATCAATAGCGGTCACTTTATAATAATACATTGTTAATATTAACATTGGTCTGCAACACAAAGTATTCTGTGCAGAAAATCTTTGCAATTGTTTAAGGGAAAAAAACAGTACAATTTAACTCTTAAAAATGCTTTTCCATTAATGTAGGGCTCAAAAACATTAATATTGTGCTCAGTCAAGAAAAGATCAGAGAACAAAAAGGAGCATGGAGGTTCAGGATGTACAGGTGAGATTTATCTGGGAGGTGGTAGGTAATTATCATTTAAAACACTTCCAAATAGAATTGTGTTCTAGTCAAGCTGTGTTCCTGTAGGAAAGGCAAGGCTGGTGGTTCAAGAAAGAAAAATAAAACCAAAGGAGTGTCTTTCACATCCCTAGATATCACATAATGCTTCATTCAAGGGGACTCTTATCTCCTAACTCTCTGGTAAAAAGGAAAAGTATATTCTGAAGCAAGCTCCAAACAAAAATGTTAATGGAAGATATTGCACTGCTGCAAATAACACCATCACTATTATTCCCTTCATTTAAAAAATGTATGGTATCATGTCCCTGGGATGTCTCAAAGGGTTTCTCAGATGATGAATTACTTTTGCAATACACACTACACAGCAAACTATGGTGATCAAATCTGTGATCTACTTTGATACAAAGTTAAAACTCAACCTGATCACGGCCAATCCAAACTTCACTCAAGTCTAAGGACATATTTACTTCCTACCCAACCCCAGCAATATCATAAAAACAATAAGGCAAAACACAGCTTTATTTAGAACCCTGCCCCAGGCCCATTTGTCCTGCAGTTACAGGTCCTCACATGCATCTAAAATATTATCCCCAGGCGAAACCCTTTGTGAGGTGCCTTCTTTCCTCTTCCAGTTAAACTCCTGGTGATGCATGCGGTAGACTTCCTAAGCCTGAGTCATGTCTGTTCCAATCTCTCTCCCCATTTCAGCAGTATCTTTGCCCAGCGTCTGTCTGGATACATGCACACCAATAGCAATCCTTTGACCAAAGATAAACTACTTCACTGCACCTGCAGGGTGACAGAATACCCCGTGCCAAACTATAAAGTACTGAGTCAGCCCAGTCTAACCCCAATACATCATCAGGTTCAAATCAGTTAGTCACACTCCAAATGAAATGTCCCATAAACAGAAATCTCTTTTTTTTCCGCAATATTGTTCTTCTAGTTTACTGGAGTAATGATTTTCCTTTTCTAAAAGTGTGCTAAACCTGTTCATCTACATAGAAAGTTCAGCATTTTAACTTTAACATTAGGATAGAAACCTGACCTCAATGGCTTGCGTTGGATATGGAACCAGATTTCAGAAGCAGCCTTCAACAAGGAACTGCTGCAACATGGACATGCGGTCAGTGCAGACTACGGAGGACACATTTCTACCCAATTATCTCAAAGTATAGCACACTCTTCTTTTTGCACCATGTTACTTTAAAGCCCTTTCAGGCTATTTGCCAGGGCACTGTTCAAAAGGAATATTAATTTCAAAGGATTTTGTAAAGCTGTGTATCTCACAAAATATAACACATTATTAAAAGATTTAAAGACTCATCTTCAAATGAATAAAAATTTCAAGTTGGCTCCAAAATATAAAGAAATTTGAGTGTTCTTGCACTTTTCCAACTGTCACTTTGACGAGCACTTGATTTACCTGTTTAAAGTGGTTGGTCCTTTTATTTTCTATTACCTGGAATCAATATTGTTCAGAGTTGGCAACTGGGCAACTTGCAGATCTTCAGGTTGCATTTCACAAACTGCATCTGAAATTTTCTGCTGGTCATTAGGATCAGTGATTCCAATCTGCATAAAAATTAAAATTGCTACAATTGATGATCAAACCAGGACATGGTCAGGGAACAACTATCCATGCTGTCAAAATTCTCTACAAATTTAATCTCAGGGCAATGGTGAATGCTTCAATTTGTGCAAGTACATTCTTGTACTTACTTTCATTCAGAAATATAATTCTTTAACATTTTGCAGATACTTATTGATTCTGAATGGTAGCAGAAACAAATCTTCAATTTCCACTTTAAATTGTTAGGGATCCTGATTTTTATTCTGGTCTCTCACTATCTCCTTTTCTCCTGCAGTGTCTACATAGGGAATCTGTCAGATGATTTTAAATCTCTATCTCAGATCTCCTTTCTCCTCTCTTCTCTGAAATCACTGTTGTCCTATATTCTAAATCTTTCACTTTTAGACTCTTCTACCTATATTCAAGACAATCTCTTCAATTCTAACCTCACCCCTGGTTACAGCACACCATAACTTCCAATTATCTGAACAACCTGCAGACTATCCTGACGTGGATACATTTCACCCTTCCTTCATTATTGCTTTGGCAAAATCCTTGCGTGTCCTACCCAACAAGACCATGGGAGTAATCTCAACATGATTATACCAGTTCAAAAAGATTGTTAACTGGATCATGGGCAACTGCAGACTGGCAGTAAATCCTGGCGTTACCAGTAGCCACCACTTTCTTTGTTATTCATCAGCCACATCCTCCTAACCATGACTGAACCACTGACACCATAGATCTTATTTATCTGAAAACACTATATTGCCATGCAAATCCGATTTGTAATCTACAAGTATGGTCGCATAGTGGCTCAGTTGTGTGATCCAAGTATTGGCCATGCAAACTCATTAGCCTTCTGTTTGGTCAAATGCAAAATAAAAGCACCGTTTTGAGACTTTCTAACTAAGTCTACATGTTCATTTGACAAAATAATTCTGTTATCTGCCAATGCACAGACAAACTTTGAACTGTTGAACTTCTGCCTATCCATCTCAAAAGTATTTCTATTAACACTGATTCACTCACCAACTCTAACCTTGATGCTTTTCGGCAGAAAAATCTGTATTTTTCTTCCAAGTCACTTACCTAGGATGGTCCCCAACCTTACTCCTTCAAGTCAATTCTGCAACTTTCAACATGTCTGCTGCACAACCTGCTTAATTGTCAAACTCAAGTTATGGCCAGACCATATCAAGAATGTTCAGGACCCACTCTCCTCTACAAAACCATCCTCCCTTTCAAGAAAACCCACAATTCTTTACTCCTCTACCAACCCTTTCCTTCACCAAGTACAAGGTGGTCATAGCTTGTTATCTCAATTAAGACCATCTTTTCAGTTGCTTTTCTCCCTTGTCTTCCAAGATAATACTAACATCCTCCCTCTGCCCATGGTTGGAACTCATAGCTCTTTCAAATTTTTCTCTCATAAGTAGCCTCGTTCTTTCCAACTTAATCTCTCTGCAACCCCATTCTCATTAAATAGCTGACAACCAAGCTTCCTTTTCCAATCCTCGCATTAACTCACTTGCATCTGGCTCCCTCTCCTTGAGGCTGTCTTATTCCTTTACCACTGTTTTGATGGGGAATGAATGGTGAATTAAAGCAGCAACTGAACAAGTCTCAATTTCAGGGATAATAAAACAAAGCCATGAATCACTCCTATTTCTTATCAGTGGTGAGGCTAGACAAAAAGACAGAAGAAGGTAGTTTAAGGAGAGAGTAGATGGAAAAAAGCAGGTGGTTTAGTTAGCTGACTTGGATGATCTTGGAGTAATGGGACAGTCTAACCAGAATTGGAGGTAGATGGCTAAACCATTTATCCCCATGTAAAGCAATCTGTCAGAACTGAACATGAAGATGGTATATAAATCCAAATTATTTGTACCATAAACAGTCATCTTATTCCCCTTAGGAAGAACAGGGAAAATAAAGAGAAATTTCCTGTTAATGATTGAACTGGTTGTATACTGTTCATGGTAGATTTTTGTAAGGTATATGTTCAGCCCACTGTCCATGTCTCTTAAATCCTGCTTGGTAGGAATGTTGAAAGGATAAAGTGCAGTTGAAATGTGACAAGAAACACTCAAACATAGAATGAAATATACTAAGTCAAAGTGTGCTGAAAGTTTTGTTTTTCGTCTGACATTTAGAATGTATACTGAAATGAATAATTTTGTCCATTAGTTGAATGAACATTATTTGTGGTAATAGAAACAGCATCAAGTTATCTTGTGAACTTAATGAGTCAATTCTGTGTCAAACCATGAACCGTGAAGTCCTGACTGGTTTATGGACTGTTTGCCACAATCAGACAGCTTAAGTGACTTTAGCACAGTGGAAGGCAGTGTTTTACGTCCCAAGTATAGATACATGTAGTTTCTAACACAATTTCTGTTGAACAGTGTATATAATGACAGGAAATTACTTATGTTTATTTAAAATCCAATATGGCATTTAAAGTTATTGAGTGACAAGTTACCATTCACAGATAAACATGCAGACATCGTCAAAACATAAAATTCCCCTTTCTATCCCCCAAAATTAATTGCAGTGAGCATTTAGCATACAGGAGAACATTCCACTCTTGTTAAAAAGCCCTTTGTACATGAAGATTTGACAAGGTACAAGGTTCAACTCCTTAAAAATAAGGATTAAACCAAACTTTTTGTGGTACTGACTAAAAGATAATAAGGAAGTCTTGCAGATATGCAACACCATTCTTTCTGAATATCCCAATAAACTTTGTACAAAGTGGTTCTTATGAAATTTGGTCATTGCTATAATGTAGAAAACATCAGCCAGTTTGTGCAAAGTAAGCTGACAAATAGCAACAGGATATGACCACATTTAAGGTTTTTCAGCAAAGCTTATTGTGGAATAAATATTAGCCAGCACACTGGAAGAACTCCCTTACTTCTCTTCATAAACACTCCCACTGGATCTCCAATGGCTGCCAGAGAGAACAAACAGGGTCTGAGTTTAACATCTCATCTGAAGGACAGCAACTGTCAGCGTAGATTTTATGCTCTGGAGGTATCTGAATGCACAGCTTTACGATACAGCAATGGGGAGGGATTGGGTTGTGATTGGATCTCAATGTATCAGCCTGAATATCCACTAAGGTGCTTGCCTCTTGCACTCGGTCACCTATCCGCTCTTCCTGACCGAGGTGCCACGTGCAAATTTCTGCAAGGAAACTACTTCCACTGATGGGTGAGGCATTGAGTAATTCATGAACTTATCACAAATCCTCAATTAAATGTTTCGAAAGTTGGTTAAGTCATACCTGTAGTTGAATTGGCTGTGAAAATTGTCAAATACCTTGAACATTTGTATCTCTGATATTCAAAATGGTGAAGAATTAAACATAACATTAAAAAAAAGGTTTGATTTATTTCAGTTATATAAAAAGGCAAATTATATGTAACTTACTAAATTGGAAAACAAGCAAATGTTACTCATTTATTCAAAAAGGGAGACAAAGTAGGAAACTATAGGCCAGTTATCTGAATAACTGTCTCAGGGAAAATCTTAGAAGCTATTATTAAGGGTATTATAACAGAACACTTAGAAGAATTTAAGGCAGTTAGGCAAAGCTGACGTAGTTTTGAGAAAAGAAAATCATATTTGACCAATTTACAGAAGTACTTTGAATGGGTACTGTGGATAAAGGGGAACCTATGGGTGCTCTATATATAGATTTCCAAAAGATATTTGATAAGGTGCTGCAATTAAGGTTATTGTGGGAAATAACATTTCAAAATGCAGGAGGTAACATATTGACATGGATAGAAGATTGGTTGGCTAGAAGAAAATAAAGAATAGGTATAAACTGGTCTTTTTCATTGTAATGCGTTGTAACAAGTGGGGTGATAGGTGAAGTGAGTGGGTAAAGATCCGGTAAATAGAGTATAACGTAAGACAATATGAAATTGTCCACAGGACATAAAAAAACTTATTTTATCTAAATGGTGAGAGATTGCAGACATCTGAGATGCAGAGAGATCTTGATGTCCCAGTGTATAATTTGCTAAAAGCTAGTAATGCAGGTAGAGCTAGTATTTAGGAAAGCTAAATTCATGTTATCGTTTATCCTAAGGGGAGTTGAATACAAAAGTAGGGAGGTTATGTTTCAGTTGTTCAAGGTACTGGTGAGATCCTACCTGAAGTATCTTGTACATTAGTGACCTCTCTACTTAAGGAAGGATGTAAGTGTATTGGAAGTTTTTCAGAGAAGATTTACTAATTTGATGCTTGCAATGGGTGGGCTGCCTCATGAGGAAATGTTGGACAGGCTAGGGTTATATCCACTGGAGTTTAGAAGGGTGAGAGGGGACTTGATTGAAGCATGAGATCTTGAAGGATTTTGACAGGGTGGATATGAAGAGGTTTTTTAATCTGTGGTAGCATCCAAAAATGGGTGGTCATTGTTTAAAATAAGGGATTGATCAATTAAGACAAAAATCAGGCAAAATATTTTCTCTCAGAGGGTCATGAGTCTTTGAAACTCTGCTCCATCAGCCCCTGGGGAAGAGAGTTTTTAAGTACTTTCAAGGTAGAGGTGGGTGGATAGATAATAAGAAAATGGGTGAAAGATTTACAGGGTAGATGGAAATGGTAAGTTGAGGTTATGATCATATCTGCCATGATCTTATTAACTGCCTGAGTATACTTGATGGGCTGACTGGCTTATATCTGTTCCTAACTTGTATGTTCTTTCCATTCAAATGAATCAAGTCACTGAACTTGTGCCAAGTTTAACCTGGGAAAATTCAGAAACCGATGTTCAACTGATGAACTTCATGAGGAATTCAGCAATGAACCTCTGTTGAAAAATAAGCTGGTGCTCAGCTATATGGAAGGTTGGGCCCTTTGCATTTGAGTATGTATACAAGGGGATCCTGAAGTTCAGCTTAGCTACAGAATTAAACACCATGAAAATTGATGGCCTTTTGATGTAAATTCTGGACCAAAGTATTTGTTAAAAATACTCCCAGTGAACTAAACAATGTTCTCTAGGACTCCTGTTCTCAAGCAGAATTCAAACCAGTCATTGGTAAGTGCATTGAAAACAAAGAAAGATCATTTTAAAAGAAGCAATTTGATCATAGTTGTTGTTCTGTATATTCACATGATGTGAAATGAAAACAATGAATGAGTCACGTCAAGCTTCATCTCATTTAAGTGCATGCTACTGTACCTAAGGAAACAGGTGTGTAACTGGGAAAGGCCAACAGGGAGATACTATCCCTCCTCCAGTCCTCAGGTTATTACAGAGCTCCCTCCCTGAGAACTGTTCGTAAGTCGGAAATGAACAAAATGTGTGGAGAGGATCACAGAAACATCCGTGATGGGAGACTGAGCAGGAACGGTAAGAGTGGCTGCCAGCCAGCCCACTGACTTGGTGAGTGAGTGAGTCTGCTCAGCGCTCCCAACTCTCTCTGTTTGGATCAACCCAGCCCTCGACTGTTGCGGCTCGGGTTGGGGGGTGAGGGTGATAGAAGGCACGCAGAACTGCCCTGTTCCGACCCAGGACGAAGATGCCTGCAGCCTCACAGCAGCCGGCAAATCCACCCCCATCCATCCCACTGGTCCTCCCAAACACTTGTTCGTATGGACAGGGTGTCCATAAGTCAGGCATTTGTAACCTGGGGAGGATTTGTAATTATTCACATTAAATACTTATGTATGCACGTTTGCAGAGATGATAGCAAAGTTTAAGAAGCGTTTATAGAGACACATGAACGGGCAGATGGGATTAGTTTAGACTGGCATCATGGTTGGTGTAGATATCACGGATAAAGGGCCTGTTCCTGTGTTCTATATTATACATAAACATCATTTTAAAGTGCCACATATTTGAGTAGGACTTTATTCATCTTCCTGCCCAAAGTGGAAAACTTGATATTTCCCCATATTATACACGTTACCTTATTGCCTAATCATTTAGCCAGTCTATATCCCTTCCTGGCCTTTCTTTCCCACTCCACAAATTTGGAAACACGTTCCTTGTTCCCTTCATCTAAACCACTGGTATTTATTGTAAACATCTGAGGCCCAAGTTCTAATCCCTGAGGCACTTCAACAGTTACAACCTATTTTACTGGAAATGGCCATTTATTTCTACTTTCTGATTTCAGTTTGCAAACTAAGCCTCAGTCCATGCTAATACACATATCATTCCTGTGTGTCCTGAAAAATCATGTGAACTAGACAAATTCTGTCCATTCAATACAAATAGTTAAAAGCATTATACTTACCATCTGTTTGTTTGATGACTGGGTAAACAGTCGAGCATGTTATCAGGACAAAATTTCTTTGATGGCTTGAGCCAAGAGATAGGCTAATTAGTGCCCAGGAAGTCGTTTGAAACATGCGTGTCATCAGGTTTTTTTTTTAAACAGCAGCATTGAAACAATTATATTCTATCCTAACTGTCTAGTTCCACGGTTGACCCGTTTTTGCCATGTTACGAAGGGCACTGAATTAATCAAACAAACAAGGTCTCACAAACATTTTATTTGTTTTAATATAAAACCGATTTTTAAAATGAATTAGTTCACTAATTGTTGATTAGGTTTGATTCCCCCACCCCAACACACTTGGGTTCTGAGAATCTCCAGTCAGGTATCCAAGATCAGTGCATTTAATTATAAAGGGTTCACACCTGGCCTGATCTGACCCAGACTCAAGGACTGATTTTTTTTTTGATATCCAACCTCAACCTCACACTTATAGGCTAGGGTCTCGATAGCCAGGCTCTTATAAGGAATGCAAGCAGCAGCTGTTCCCTCTTCCTAAACCAAGATTAACTGAAGCAACGATACAGAAGTGAAATAACTTGGACCAGACTGGAGATTAAAAGTAGTATCTTCTTTGTTTGCACAACCAAGCCTTACCTTTTACACCTATATAGTTAAGTCTGTTGCTGGAAAATTTCAGTTGAGTAAAGATTGAGGAACATCCAAGTAATAATGCTCAAAAAAAAACTTTTAAGAAGGGAAGCAATCACATGAATTATATGTGTTGACATATTGATCTGAGACTTAAAAGTAATACTAATGTTGCTATTTTAGAACAAATATTTAAACAACCAGTAATTCTTTGTGACAGGTGAATTTGTGGTAGTATTGCAGCAGGCTATTTCTCTGCCTCAGGCAAGACCAGAGAAGGCAGCCAAGCAGCAGTGAGAGATTTGAAGGCAATGAAGTGGGGTGTATCAAATGTGATGAGTCAGGTTATGAGATGAACCTGTGTTCACCGCTTAGAAATCCAGCAACACAAATTAAGCCTTGAGTTTGTAAAGTTTGAGATGGACAGTTATATAAAGATTACTGATGTATATAAACTAATAACCTACTTCTACCTGAGCATAATGAAGGGGATGCAAGTAAGGAAATTTTGCTAAAAAGGCTATGTTTTTGTTACAGTGGCAAAAGCCCATCATTGATATAGCAGGGCAAGTTTTCCAATCAGTGACTGTGAACGACCACCAAAGTACCCGCAAACAGATTACGTGTACATGTTTGTGATCTCTGAGCAATCTACATGCTCTGGCACACAAATTGTCAGGAACCAGAACCATGGAACAGTGTCTGAACTTCTAAATGCTATGATGGCCTCCTAGATTTGCCCATAGTGACACAGACATCAATCATTTTGAAGTTAATGAGGAATATGTCCTCTCAGCACAGAGGTTATAGTATGGTCTGTGTGTTAGCAAATGTTGCTATTTTTGGAAGTATACTTAAAAGAACACAGAGCTCAGTTGTGAGTGATTTATGTTCAAAGTAAAATAAATATAATTGCAATGGATGTAAAGAGAGATCAACATTTTCTTTGGGTCTGCGCTTGTGAACATTTCTGACTACATATCATAAATGAAAAACAATTAAAAAAAAGAGCCAACCTTTTCAAGCTCTTCTTTCCCCATTGTCAGAAGTTCTCCGAAAGATATATCATTCTTCTTCGAAAAACAACAATAGAAAACATTTTAAAATCAGTATATTTTTACAGGTACTCCCTTTAACTAGCACAGAGTTACCCCATTTGAGATGTATTGATATACAACTACATTATAAAATAACAGTTCAGCAACTCTTAGAAATATTTGTTGTTAACTTGTCCATAACTAATTAAACCAGAGGTTAACCTCTAATAATAATCCACATAAAGTTAAACATTTCCATATTATTGATTGCTTATCTTTTAGGAATCAATTTCTCATTGGTCTCAGATGGTATTTTTTGTGTAACTTAGCTTTGAAAGATGGCCCTCATAACAAAACTATATTAAGTCCTCATTATCCACGAGGGATAGGGGCACAGACTTCCCACTTGTAACAAAATCTAAGATACCATTATGGCACTCTCCTTTTGTACCCAATACACTACAAAGACTGCTCCCTATTATAACAGTGCACAGTAGGGATCTTGAAACTGATCACATTTATACAGATAACTTCTGGTTCCTCAACATGTACATGTATATAAATATTCAAAAAGTTTGATGTGCCTGGGACCAGCTGATCTTGCAAGTACACATATTCACATAGAACAACTCAGCAGAAAACAAGGACTGGGTTGTACTTTTCTGTCCTGCATTTTAGAAGATGGTAGCCTCTGTTTAAGAGTTTACAAATAGTGTACATTCATTTAAGATCTTCAAAAACAGTAAAATAAAGCAAGCAAGCCACTGATATAAGACATTTTAGTAATTAGCTTGAGGACTATGCAATTACATTGTTAATGATATTTTCCATTATCAAGAAAATAAACACACCTTAAATAACTCCTGAAGATGTTCAAGTTCAAGTCCGTACAGAAATAGTTCCACTTCACCAAAAGTTGAAATCAAACTATGAAAATTGATGAAAAAGAATGTGGATAACATATTAATTCTTCTTTGTAAGACAATTTTAATATTTCCATCAAATATATTTCTGAATTCATTTTCCAAAGTTAACTTGGGGTTCTATGTAAATATAGATGACGACAAAATTCTAACAGAAGATACTACAAATGACCATAGACAAATAGAGTATTCCGCTGCATTACAGAAGGGTTGCATTCCTAGAAAACTGTCTTCGTCTTGATTTTCCATAACGCAACCCTTCCCCCCCCCCCCCCCCCCCCCCCCCCCACATTGAATCCATGTATAAGTGGAGATACATTTCTCTCAACAGTATTGCCCCCATGGGTGCACAGTCTATAGGCAAGCGAAATTCTGGTTGTATTACAGGCAATAAGAGAAAGGCCTGTTGTTTTAACTAACAGTGGACGTTACATCGTTTGATAAAATATTGTTGCACAAGTATCAATAGAAGAGATTGTCTTGTCAGTTTCCAAAATAAATCCCTTAAGTGCCTCCCACTGTGAGCCGTCAGCCTGCGATCATTGTTCTTGGTAACTAGTTCAGTTCTCTGTAAACTTTTTTCTGTTGATGCTTTTTTCCCCACATGAATTTTGTAAGATGAATTAATTCAGAATCAATGAATAAATGTCCTTGCATGTAATATTTCCTCATCATTCATTATTCCATGAAAATGAAGTGAAATAAGATATTATGTATCCTTATATTAAGTAATTACTTAGTTGTAATTCTGTGCAACAATTTCCTTGCTAAATTTTAAATTGAACAATAGTTAATCAGATATAATTGTTAAAATTATTACTCCAAGGATGATCTGAAAATATAAAATTTGATGAAAACTTATGAAACATCAAAATAGATCACTTAATGCTTTACAAAAAATGAACAATGTTAATTACCTTACATTGTTATTTTTTCCTGTATTAGAACTATTTACGGAATATTTTAAGATTGCTTCATCTTTAGGTACGTTCTGGAGTTTTTCTGTTACTGACAAATTTGAAGTCACTTTGAGTAACATTGCCAACTGGAAGGAGAGAAAAAGGACCTTTTTAATTGCTGGGAATCAGAAAAGTGATCCTTTTACATGACATTTATCATGAGTAGTCCACACATGCATTACCAGACCACTAATTTTAAAACTGTAAAGGAATTGTGTTTCAAATTATACTAAGTATGTATCTTTTAATAAAATTTACTTGCTTACATGCCCACTGTTAAACATGGACTAATTACAAAATAAGGTAAAATATTTTGCTAAAGGACATAAATCATTGAATCACAGAATTGTTACAGCACAGGTGGTCATTTGGCCCATTAACTCAGTGCAAGCTCCTTGTAGAGCAATCCTGTCAGTTTCATTATCCCACTCTTTCCACATAGCTCTGCAAATTATTCTCTCAAGGACCCAGTCAATTTGTTTTGCTTGTTAGCTTTAGATATAGTTTCATCATCTTATCCATTTTGACATACAGCAATATTAGAGAATCACCAACTACGGATTTTAAATTTTGACACTGAGCATAGAGGACTCAAGATCACTGGCTCAACTGGTCAGACAGTGGACTACCTGAAAGATTTATATTGAAGGACTGCATTCAATTGTAATATTTAGTAGTGCATTGTGACTTGCAGGCAGTGTAAAGATTGATTATTGTCCTTTTAAAACCTTCAATGTTCAATTAATGCTTTAACCCATTGTGAAACATTTCATTAATGTTAAAAGTACAACCACCTCACTGATTAGTTAACGCAATCTTGATATCATAATTTGTTCTAAAAAAACTATAAAGTTAACCAAATTTTGCCTCTTTGGTTTTTGGTGTTTACCTGTGAATGATGTTTTTTCCCAGCAATTTCAGCTGCCGTTTCTCCACATTTGGTCTTCAGTGTGTTATCAGCTCCGAAGTCAATTAACTTTAGTGCTGTAGTTTTGTGGCCTTGACTTGATGCCCATATTAGTGCCTATGAAAGAAAATCTAATCACAGGCTTATAAAATTTGTGAAGTGCAATAATCTTCAGGTAAGATCACAGCAGATATATCCATATAGTTCCAAAATTAACTAAAAAGACATATCAAGGAATAAATCAACATGTACCAAATTTTCATGACTCTGCAAAATCAAGCTACAGAGTATTTTTTTTTAAATGTTGGTAATGCTCTATTCATAACTTAGCAACATCGTCTCCTCCCTAAGCAGAACTTATTTACTGAAAAGTAGCTTTTGCTTCAACACAATCATGTACCTAAACAACTGAGCTACTTTCAAAGAGAAAATAATGTGGACATTTTATTCCAATTAATAAAACTTGACCAAAGTTGCATACTGTGTAGCCTTTGTCATCCTGGATATTTATTTCTGCTCCATGAGCCAACAGTATTATAACAGTCTGAGTATGTCCTTCTCTGGCCGCATACATCAGTGGGGTCATCTGACTACTGAAAAGGGGAGGGAAAAGGTTAAAATTATGATTGAAATAAAAATCAACATAAATGCTTCTCATAAAAATGTGAATTTAATACCGAATTGCAAGAGCATAAATAATCTTTTATGTGAATCATATAAAACTCGATGTTTAATTGCACAGTTTAACAATTAATTCAACCATATTACTTCCTGGAGAAGTTGTGCATGCAAAAATTTACCTATTGTGAAAAACTGCAGTAGTGCAGTTGGATACTGAAGCTCTATATAATATAAAAGAATAGCATTTTTCAATTCTGTTTCCTTTATCATGGTCTTTTAAATTATATCCTTGTAATCTGCATAACAAAGATTGATTTTAATGACCTTCCATTACACACTAGTAGAAGAACTTCAGGCAATTCAATCTGAACTGGTTCTGAAGATTAAAAAACTAAATGGGTATCCAAAAGGTTTACAAAAACGTGACCAGGTTAACTACAATGGTAGGGATACTGTCAGATTTGATTTTGTTTGTGCATAAACAGAACTAGCTCACAGGCAAATAACACCATGGACACATCAGATTCAAAGTGGCAAACCGTTTTCTTTGTAAGATATAGGGAATAATGGTCCAAAACTGTTTTGGCTTAATGTGTCATAAATGCTGAAATGTATTAAACATTTCTACCACCAGAGGTCCATCCAGAGCTTTAAAAGTTCATGAAGACAAACTGTAAATGGGATACTTTGTTGCTGCAGGGGCATAGAAAACATTGCAAAAAGGATGATAGGTTGATAACAAATGACAAGGCATTATAATAATAAAGTTGATTTCTGAAAACAAGGTCAAAGAACATAGAAATGAAGATGACAAATAGTTAAATGATACACTGAAGAATTTGTAGCTCCCATATAATCACACAATTAAAGCCATTTACTTCTTTAAAAAGCTTTAGATAAATGTTTAACTGAGAGGAGAGCAGTTTGAGAGGAGTTTCAGTTTGCAAAAACAAGAGACTAGAATATAATGATTCTGGATAGATCACCAATATAAAGGAACTGGTTAACAGCTGTGCATGAACAACATTAAATTACAATATAGCAGGAGGCTAATTTTTGTAACTTTGCAGTTCCAAAAGGTGCCGAATGCCATGGACTCAGCCATTTCCAACTTACCCTACTTCCAAACAACAACTATGTAGGATAATTTCTGATCAAATTTAATTATTTAAATAGATATATTAAACATTAAAAAACACATTGGTTAGACTTAATGCAATGTTTTAAAAGCTCCTGTGTGTTAGCTACTGTTCCAAACCTGTTCCCAACCCCTCATTTCTCAGCAAGAGAGATTTTCCTGTCCTTGCTATGTACCTTTGACCAGAAGGAGCAAATTCCTTTTCAGTGGCACCTGAATAATGCACTCTGGCCAACAGCCCAGATAAGAGTGAGGATTTACATGGGTCTGGACTGAAATATGGCTCACTCAAACCCAAGGACATTTTGATTTCCAACTCCTACACATATAGGTGGGTCTCATCAGGCTCAAGATCTAGATTTGTTGCAGGGAGGGGGAAAGAGTACAAAAACACCCAGCAATTTTTATCTTGCAAACAGAACAAAGATGAGCTGAGAGCATATGTTGAAACCTGGGTCTTGAAGTTGAATCTTGAGTATATTATTTGTTCCAATTACAGAATTTTACAAGAGCTGTTATGAAAAATATTGTACAAATGTAGAATTATACTGCATTCCCCATTTTTGTTGTCTTTAATTTTTTCTGCTGTAGCCATTTTAAAACTTGTTTCTAGGCCTGAAGACAATACCATTTTGAGTTTTGTTTTTCGGAAAGGAAATTAATCTTGTGAGCAGGTTTTTTTTTGAGACATAGCATTTAATTATAGAGTAAGTGCTCGTACCTGCTGTAGTGTTTGGATTGCATTTCTAGATAATAGCAACTCTACACACTTCACCACTTTTTCTTCTGACTCACTGCTAGCACAGGCAGCCATCAACACCGTATACTGATCTAGATTTTAAAAACAATTTATGACAGATAAATGTGAAAAATCATTGAGAATATATGAAATAATAGACACAAGTATGTAATTACCTATGCAGTCAACAATTGAAACAGCTCCAACAACTGCTTCCATCAATACAAATTAATCATTCAGTTTTATTTAGTGAATTCATTACCTAAAGCTGCACTTTATCGATTAAATACAATTTTGAAGTGCTGCAAAAATAAAACTGCTTATGTGTGATAAAATGAAGTGTTTTAGGTATCAAAAAAATCAGTATCATTTTTGTTGTCATTATTTAAATTACAAATCTATATAATTGGCAAATTTCTTTGTCAGATCAAAAATAATTTATGGATAAACACAATGATACTATTTACTACATAATTTACCAAATTCTCACAAAACCAATCAATAAATTTGGCAACAGAAAATTAGTGATTCAGCTAAATGAAAAAAAGTGCAAAATTACACAACAGGTTGTCATTTAAGGTTGAATGTGTTGTTTCACTGTGTAAAACATCTACTTTGAGTTTTCTGCTATACAAGATAAACACTCCATTAATCTCAATAAATGCACAATTTATTTTATAAAATATCCAAGTTAGAATTTTGACTCATGCATGTTAATTGCTTCCTTTTGAAGCCTCAAGCATAAATTACCCTCTAAGCATACTCTTAACCATCTGTTCTGTAACTGAAAGCAATATGAATGAATATCTTAGCTCAGTCCACTTGTGTTCAAAGATGTGGCTAATTTAAAAAGTAGGATTTACAAGTAAAAACATATACAATGGAACAAAGTAGATCAGAGATTTTACATCAACCTACGTCACGCCCATTCAGAAATTAAATAGGTAAAAGTTTCGTGGACCCTTGGTCAAGGTCTGTTTCTAACTCTGTTTGTTTTTCTTTTCTACTTAAGGAAATCTTGTCAGAAGATCACAAGACAAGGGAGCAGAAGTAGGCCATTCGGCCCATCAAGTCTGCTCCAAAGAAAAGGGAAAAAAGAAATGAGAAATGGGGGTCCAATTCTTCCAATCATCATTATCATCACATTTCATGACTACCAATAACCAAAGCACTGAAATATAATTAACTTTGAGATCTTGCAATAGTTTTAAATATCCAGATTTCTAACAGATTTTCATCTTTAAATAATTAAAAATCGAATTTTTAAAAATTACTAGCTGGCCATTAAGTAAATTTTCAGTAATGGATGACATTGTAAAATAGTTTCATCCAAATGATAAATCTGAACAACTGTATGTAGTAAGAAAGACAGGAATTCTCCTTTCTCCCAGGGCAACAGATGGAATAATAAGACAAGGCTATAAGCAGAACTGAGTCCACAATTCTTTGTCATACACACAATCCACTGGGAGATGACAAGCTTACAGAAACAGAAGCTATTATATGCATTGAGACCTCCATAAGAGAGTAGAGAATAATTGTTTACTAGATGAATAATAAGTTTCCCACCAACTGAAACATATCTTACACCCAAATGAAGTTTAAGTTCATGGTCTGAAAGAGCCAAGTTCAACATTGATAAGATCCTTCATGTAGGTTACAACTACTTTTCAGAGAGAGGACCATGATCCTGCTGGACTGAAGCCAATCTTTAGAACTAATGGGGGGGTCTGTTCAATTCTATGATGATTGCACATCAGAAGCAATGTCACCCAAACCTCAATGGTTGAGCTGCAGTGTGCAGATAATGTTTGTGTTTGCCCATGCACAGAGGCTGAACTCCAAGCCAAAGCTGATTCTTCACTGAAGCACACGCGAGGATGAGCCTTAGTCTCAACATTTGCAAGACCTCCATCCTTTGCTGCATAACACTGCTGTCTGAAAATAAAGGCTCGTGAACAAGGTAGACTACTTTCCATATCCCAGTAGCCATTTCCTGGCAAAAGCAGACAACGATGATGAAATTCATCATGACCTTCAATGTGCCAGTACTGTTTACAGCTGACTGGGGAAAAGGGTGCCTGACTAAGCACATAACTCATGCTGTATTGCAGGCACCTCAGATGATTGGAAAGATACCACCAATGCTTTCTCTGCAAAATCCTCCAATTTCACTGGAAGGACAAGCAAATCAATGCTCAACATCGAGTCGTTAATTACATTCAGTTGGCTACGTTAAGCAGGCCACATCATTCACAAGTCTAACAACAGACCCTTGAAACAGGTATCCATTCTGAGCTCTGTCATAGGAAGAGACTATCAGACTGAAAAGATTCGAGGATATGCTTAAAGATTCCTTGAAGAAATGCAACATCCCTCCTGACACTTGGGGATCCCTGCCCTATGACCATTCAAAGTAGAGAAACAACATTTGGAATAGTATTGAGTTCATGTATTGGAAGCACACAGAAGCCCTGTGTAAGGAGCACACTACCTCACAAACTACCCATCCACTCATCCTGTCAGGCACCTTCTTCCTTACCTATGGAAGATTCCGTGGTTCCCAGATTGGCCTCATCAGTCAATTTAGACACACAAAACATGAATGGAAGCAAATCATCCTCAGACCTGAGGAACTGCTTAAAACGTAGAAGGAGGAAGGTTCACAAAGACATATCTTAGATTATATAGTCTGTATTAACAGTCACCTTTCCTCGCAAAAACACAATGTTCTCAAATTTACACTAGATTTCCATTATGTATCAATTTGAATGCAGGAATATTTGTATAGCTCTTAAGTAGCCTGCCTCATTTGTTTGTTTGCTCATCTGTTTTCTTTTTGTAAGTAACTTGGGTTGTTTTTTATGCTGAAAGGCTGTACATAAAACTCACATATGTGCTTAACTTCAAGAAAGGTTTGTATGCATAGAAACTGTGTAAAGGGAATAGGACATGCAGGGATTAGAACTGACCATAATGCAGCAGAGTATTTACGGCTGAAGGAAACTGGTGAAGTAGCAAGGCTATGGAAGAAGTCAATGAGGATGGTAAATTAAGTGCATGTGGGGCAATGGAAACATCTGGGTCCTGGGGAGCTTATCCAGAGTGAAAAATAAAACCAACAAATGAAATGCTGAAAATAATCAAGCCTGGAGTAAGCAGCAGCAGGAATGGAAGTGCAGGCCACAGATGACAATGTTGAAAAGGTGAAGCTAAGCATTCTTAATGAGGATCAGCAGGTAGAAATTGAAGCTATGTCTTAGAATGAGCAGGTTCCACCACCTGATTCAGCTGTGCAAATTTGGTGGATGTGAAACTGGAGCTTGTGTGAAGGAACAGAAGTATTGACCAGTAAGACCAGGGAACTATCGACCAGTAAGTCTAACATCCGTGGTAGGTAAGTTACTGGAGAGGATTCTGAGGGATAAATATACATGCATCTGGAAAGACAGGGGTTCATTAGGCATAGTCAGCACAGCCTTACACGTGGGAGATCATGTCTTATGAACTTGATTGAGTTTTTTGACAAAGTGACCAAGAAGGTTGATGAGGACAGGGCAGAAGATGTATGGCTTTTGATAAAGTTCCACATGGTAGACAGATCTAGAAGGTTAGATTGCATGGAATCCAGGGAGAGCTGGCTAACTGGATACACAATTGGCTTAATAGTAGGAAGTAGAGGGTAACAGTGTAAGGTTGTTTCTCAGACTAGAGGCCCATGACCAGTGGTGTGCCTTAGGGGTCGGTGCTGGGCCCATTGTTGTTTGTCATCTGTATCAATGATTTGGAGGAGAATGTACAAGGCATGATTAGCAGGTTTGCATATGACATCAGAACAGGTGGTACAATGGACAGTGAAAAAAATATCAAAAATTACAGGGGGATCTTGATCAGCTGAGTAAGTGGGCCGAGGAATGGAGTTTAATTCAGTTAAGTGCGAGGTTTTGCATTTTGAAAAGTCAAATCCAGGTAGGACTTACGCAGTGAATGGCTGGGCCCTGGAGAGTGTTGTAGAACAGAGGGATCTTGGAGTTCAGGTACATGGTTCCTTGAAAGTGGAGTCACAAGTAGACTGGTTGGTGAAGAAGACTTTTGGCACACTGGCCTTCATCAGTCAGGGCATTTGAGTATAGGAGGTCGTAATGTTGTACAAGATGCTGTTGAGGCCACACTTGGAGTATTGTGTTCAGTTTTGTCACCTTGCTGTAGGAAAGATGTTATTAAACTGGAAAGAGTGCAGAAAAGATTTACAAGGATGTTGCCAGGACTCGAGGGGCAGAGTTATAGGGGGAGACTGGACAAGCTGGGACTTTTTTCTTTGGAGTGTAGGAGACTGAGAGGTGATCTTATAGAGGTGTATAAAATCATGAGGGGCATAGACAGGGTGAATGCACTCAGTTTTTTTCCCCCAAGGTTGAGGAATCAAGAACTTGAAGGCATAGTTTCAAGGTGAGAGGGGAATGACTTAATAGAAACTTGAGGGGCAACTTTTTTTTTAAACAGAGGGTGGTGCATATGTGGAATGAGCTGCCAGAAGAAGTGGTTAAGGCAGGAACAATAACAACTTTTAAAAGACAGTTAGACAGGTACTTGGATAGGAAAGGATTAGAAGGTTATGGGCCAAATGTTGGCAAATGGGACTAGCTTGGATGGACATCTTGGTTGGCACGGATCAGTTGGGCCAAAGGGCCTGTTTCCGTGCTCTACAACTCTATGACTGTAACAGGTTTGAAGAAGTGGTTCGTTAGGGAAAAAGGATACCTCAGTAGTGATTAAATTGTCAAGCCAAAACTGCAAAGTGAGACAGTCGTGGACAGGTACATGAAGATCTTAAATGGTATACCAAGAATATGAGATGTTGAGTAATTTTGGGCATTGGCCAACAGGAGAAGAGCTATCAAGACAGGTGAAAATCAAAGATAGAAGACGCTAGATTTTCAATTAGAGTAGGTATTGGAGAGAGAATGATGGAATATCTGTTGTAAGGCAATAGGATATCACAAGCTATAGGCTCTTCAGTAGTTAAAACTTGGAAAAGCAACTTGAATGATGAGGTTTGAACACAAGAGTTGCATCCTTCCTCATGAAGGACAAGTGCCAGCACTGAACAGTGCATGCCTACTGGCCAATTGTTGTCAAAGGCAACATCCCTGAGCAGTATTTAAATCCAAACTTTATTCTGAACAAAACCTGAAGAAAGTGTACACACATTGAAAGGAAAATTGGCATTAAACAGGACAGCATTGGGAAGAACAAACAAAACATTGGGCATTCCTAAGTGCCCTGGAGTAGGTGGTGGTGAGCTGCCTTCTTGAATTCCTGGTTTCTGTACAGTGGGGATGCTCCTGAGGTTCTGTTTGGTATGGCTATTAATATGCAAAAATAAACGTCCATGAATTATTTCCTTCAAAGTTTCTTCTCAGATGTCATTTGCTTGCTTAGTTTACACAGCTGTTTCTAATATACTTGAATGACGTCTGTTCCATTGCTTATAACATCATTTCAAACCACAAAAAAAAACAAATGAACCATGAAGACCATTGGAGTGATTATCCCCACATTTGTTGTCATCTGCATTCACTTTTTCCCATTTTGAAATGAATAGTCATTCTGGGGGAAATTAAATGCACGGCTTGACAATAAACTAATGCTTTGTAGATTTGGTAGCAATCACATTACCTTGAAAGAGGTTGGCCTGGATCATGCTGACTTGGCTCTCTGCCTACAACTGCTGTCAATGGCTCCTGCACACACGCGCTTACCCAGGCTGGACTGGGAGGGACATTCTCACTGGCCTTCCATGCCCGTATGGCAGCCCTCAAGGTCCAGACAGTGGCTAGACCTTAGATCTCTGCAATGCAGAGGTCCTAACCACAGAGTGCACCTGGCAGGCTTTGACCTCTGTCAAAGCCATGAACCAGCCTGATAGTTTTTAAAAGGTGTCTGACATTCAGACTTAAACATTACTGCAATTGAGTACTACAACAAATAAGTTACACATTTAAAAGGTCAAACATTAAATTAATTCAAAACTTAGAAATAATTAAAGATATTAAGCTAAAATAATTTTAGAAATTTCCTTTCATAGTGGGGCTTTGCAATAGTGACAAATGTTGATCCACCTTGTTATAAGTCTTTGACTACCGCATTTGACAGGGCATGGACTGAAAGTCTGAGAGTTAAAGCTTAAATACAGGAACACTGGCAGTTCCTAGCAGAACAGCGGAATCCAATCAGAAATATTTGCTCCGATACTACCAAGTGATTTTTACAATCCTGGAATCTGAAGTAAAAACCTAATCAAGACCAACAGCATACACAAGAATATAGTAGCAGGAGTGGGCAACCAGGTGCTTCAAGCTACTTTATATTTTTCAGGTAATTTTGATCCTGTTTCCCCAGTATCTGTGGTGGAAAAACTTGGGTCTAAAATGATGAACAAGGGAGCCCAAAGGAACCATAGTTGTGTGAAATGAAAAATACCACATTGGCCTTGGGGCGTGAGGACATTTTAAAGAAAGGGTGCTGATGATCTCTTAGGCACAATTTCAAGAACTTTCAGAAATGGCTTGAAAAGCTGGACAGTGTGGTGATAGTATAATACTTAGATTTCTAAGATTTTCTCACATTGCTTTGCCATGACATTAACTTAATATTCAATGTCACCAAAACACCCAGAAATCAAATTCATTTCACAAATTTCAGGATGGTGGTATGGCCTTGCCTAACTTTAGATTATATTATTGGGCAATCAATATTAGATATTTAATTTTTTGGATACAAGATTCAGATGTAATTCAATGCCCCAAATGGGTGCACCTTGAGTTCCAATCAGTACCTGAATTTTCATTAGTTACTATTTTAGGAGCTTCACTCCCTTTTGCACTTACCAAATTAAGTAAACATATGATTAACCCAATTATTAAACATACAATACGAATATGGTTTCAATTTCGTAAATTTTTTGGACTGAATAAATTTAATCTGTCAAGTCCCATTCAATCTAATTTTTTCTTTCATCCATCCAGAGTTGACTCAGCTTTTTCCATATGGAAAAGGAAGGGAATAGTATGTTTTTGTGATTTATTCATTGATAACAGTTTTTCATCTTTTGAACAATTGTCTAACAAACACAATTTGCCTAGATTATACTTTTTTTGATATTTGCAGATTAGAAATTTTTTTAAAAGCTACTATACCCTCTTTTCCGACACCTTACAAAACTGAAATTACGGAAAAAATTTTAGGTTTTAATCCTTGACAGAAGGGCTTGACAGCAATAATCTATGATCTAATTATGAAAATATGTCCAGAACCACTGGACAAAATTAAGAATGAATGGGAAAGCGAACTCCAGACATCTATACCTACAGAAACTTGGAAGAAAGTTCTTCATTTAGTTAATGCATCTTCAATGTGTGCCAGGCACTCTTTGATACAGTTTAAGGTAGTTCACAGGACCCATATGTCAAAAGATAAGCTAGCTCGTTTTTATCAATATATAGATCCTTTATGTGATAGATGTAAATCAAATGTGGCTTCTTTGACACATGTTTTGGTCCTGTCCTCTTTTGGAAAAATATTGGAAAAATATTTTTAACATTATTTCAAATGTATTGAAGATTGATTTACAACCTCACCCTATCACTGCAATTTTTGGATTACCAAGGATAGTGTCACGAACCAGCAACAAAAGAAACACACTGAGCATGATTCAGTGTTAAAAACTATTTTATTAATCACTACTTATGACCATACGTAAAATAAAAGTAAAAATGTTAGTATGTTAGAATTCAAAAATGTTAAACCCTGAACGTTAACCCCAAAACTAAACTCTTTGTGTGTGTGTGACAAAGTCCCAAACTCCAAGTTCAGGAATGGTTCTTAAAGTTCAGTTCCGCAAGCCATAAGGTGAAACATGAGCAAGGGCTTCTTCAACAACCACCGTTGTCTGAAGATAAGACGTAGACGTAGAGAAACATAGAGAGAGTAAATACGAAATCCAAATGTTCCACGATGGAACCCAAACGACACTTAAGTGTTTACTCGGTAGTGACTTCCTCACCCCGAAAAGCATCCGGATCGTGGTCGTCCACACACAAATACCTGTTTCCTTCTACAGGTCAGCAACAAAGTGAACTCCACCGGATTACTTCCAATTTCCATACATGGATTTCTGTGGCAGACACAGTTATCGTTTCTCATCCATCGATAGAGAACACTAGCAGGCTGGTGTCTCTCTCCCTTCTCTCTCTCTCTCCCTCCCCCTTCTTCTGACCTCTTCAACAACGTCATTACGTCCTTTATCTTCTGTTGACGTAAGCACGCCACACACACCCACACACTCTATCTAAAAGGGACATTCACTGAGTCCGTAACAATAGAGTCTGGCCATCTATCTGCTTCTGCTAACCGTATGATTGCCTTTGTTACATTAATGGCCAAACGATCCATTTTGCTTAAATGGAAGGATCCAATACCCCCTACTACTTTTCAATGGTTCTCTCAAACTATATCATGTTTAAACTTGGAAAAAATTAGGAGTGGTACTGTTGATCCTTCGCTTAAATTTGAAGATATTTGGAGTCCATTTATTCAATATTGTCACATGATATAGATCCCCTTGTAATAACCTTTCAACTTAGAGGAATGGAGTTGACGACATAATATTGCTCTGTTTCGACTGAGAAACTTTAATCCATTTTTTTTTTCGTTTGTTTTTTTTTGAAATTTTTTTTTGTTTAGCTTAGTTTAGTTTGATATATTGTTTATAGTTTTTCTTATTGATTTGGGTATTTTTTTCTTTCTTTTATATTTATATAACGAATCTTTTTCTTTCCTTTCTTTTATATTATATTCATTTACTAAGAGATCGTTGGATCTACAGATTTTTTTAATACTTTATTGTTCTTTATGATTATTCATGCCATGATTGTTCTCCTGATCTCTTTGTATTACATGTACAAACATTGATGTTATATATTAATCTGTATTAATTTGAAAACTAATAAAAAGATTGAAAAAGAAAGGACAAATTTCTTAGGCTCCAGATAAAGGACTGAGCTGTTCCTTTGCAAGAAATCTTTCAAAGACAATTCACTACATGTATGCTCTACTATATTTTGTACCTCAGTTGGACTGCTTCTATCAACCTTATTGCTTTATTTTCAGTGTTTTTCTGTGTATGTTAATTCCAGCTGCAGGAAAAATGGATGACACACTGCACTTGTTCAAAGTTTTATGATCCAAAGGACTGAAGTCAATCTTAATACAATCCCATTATATTTTTGTAACAAAGGCCTTAGATTTCTAATTGACTACAACTCCTCACCCCATAAATTCTTTTTCCCTCTGCCTTCACAATATCCAATTATTGCTCGTTTGCAATTTCTTTTTTTTCTATGAATTTATTCTATCTCTGCACCTGTCAGGTTCCTGAAGCTGTCAGAATAGAACAGAATTAAGCAGTTTCTCTTAAATTGTTCTACATTATTTAACTTAATGATCTGAGGCTTTCTCTTCCTTCTTGTATATTACCAAGTATCTGATAATACTAAAACAGGACATGATCGAGAAAGGAGATTAGGTCTATAACCTGATTGTAGTCAATTTATTTTTCATAAATGAACCACTGATAATTCTTCTATTCAATATAGGCAAGTTTTATTGCATAAAAAGTTAACATTGGCTTTTGTTTGAAGCAGGATCCCAAAAGAAAAGCATTTTCCCATTTTCCTCTCAGTCAACCCCTTTCCATTTCCCTGCGTAGCCTTTAACATAACCTCATAGGATCTTAACAGTTTTTGATTTAATCTAATGTTACCAGCACAACCAAATGTACATCAGCGTACTTTCAATGGCAATGACAAAATTACAAAAGTCTGTTTCTTTCATGGTTTGTTTGAAGAGAGCATTATTTCACTGATCACTTGTATTTCTGTATCAACGTCTTGGTCGATACACACTATCATAACACAAGTATATGCTCAGAAATTCAACTTTTTGGATTTTGCCCGACTGTGCTTCATACACAACGATGCCATGATATTAGCAACTTACCCCTCACACACAAAAACAGTTGATATTGAGCTGAAAAGTTAGTTCTATTTTCTGCATATGGGCATCTACTATTATATACATTTAAACTGCAAATAATTATTTTGGACAAATTAATTGATTACTTGTACAATCTAAAATCCAGAACAAAACACCTCACCTTTCACAAAACTTGCATTAGCACCTCTATCGAGAAGGCAGCGACAAATTTCAAAGTTAGCAATGCTTGCAGCATACATCAAAGGAGTCCATCCAAAACTAAAACGTGTCTCCACGTCAACACCTGTAGTAAAAGATGCAGGTTGGGGCATCATGTTTAAGAATGGGTTGGATTATAATGCAAAATAAGCTCAAAATAATTTTATTACCCTGCAAAGCCAATGGTCTTGATGGTGATGGCAAATGCCAAATGGAACTGCTAGCATCTAAACAGCAGCAGCTTTGGATGTCTGTCCATGTTTAGTCAAATCAACAGTTCTGAAGCACTAACCTTACTTGGCACTGTACGATTTTAATACACTCCACTGTCCTACTCTCCATTGAGACTAGTGGCTGAGCTCCATCTAACCAAGATCCCTTAGTATTTGCACTGGGAAATCCCCTCTTGGATATTATGCTAGATTAGAGTTGTCAAAGAATCTGAAATCCCACTGATATCAATGGGAATTGTTGGGAAAACCAGTAAGGGTAGATTTAGAAATTGTTTTAACATTCTGTAATAATTTGAAAGCAGCTTTTTGTTGATTTAAAATAGCTCAGGAACATTTAACTTATTCCACTTTTAGATTTTCTGAACATCAGAGAAATTCAGAAATATTTTAAACCTAGAAAGCATCAACAGCTGGAAAAATTGGGTGCTGGGAGTTGCTAGCTGTCAAACGTGTTGAGGGCATTTTGGAGGGAGAAGCTCTCAATTACTTCTTTCAAGGCCTAGGCACCCAACTTTGTCCTACAAAACTTGCATCTTCTCATCTTGATTCTATTCTTTCTCCCATCATCCATTCCATACACAGTTACATCCATGACACCTCAGATGTTCTGTGTTAACATTGCAGTTTCCTGACCCCAGTCAACTCATCTTTACCATGGACATCCAATCCCTTTTTCACCTCTGTGCCAGGAAGGCCTGACGGCCCTTTGATTCTTCCTTGAATAGTATTTCCAGCATCTGCTTCATTCTGCATCTCAGATCCAGCATTGTTTCTTTTTTCCTGTACTTGCTCCTCACTCATTTCTCTCTACCGACACCTCCTTCATTCGCCCTCTTAGGTGGCATCAACAGCATGTGTATCATTTGTATTCTCTTGGTCCCCATTCTATCACATCACTGCTGTTCTCTCTACTCCTGCCTCTTCTTTGTATGCTTACTTACTTTTCCACTTCTGATCAAGTTCTAAGATGCTTTCTGGGTTTAAAATTTTCTCTGAATTTCTGATCAACCTGAAATGGTAACGGTCTCTTTTTTCCCCCACAGATGCTGCCTGACCTGAGTACCTCTAGCGTTTTGTTTTCATTTCAGATTTCTAATTTTTGACGTTCAGAAGTATTCTTTGAAAATTTTATGTGACACCCTCATGCAGTTTTATTAATACAGCAGAAAATGCCACCAAAGTGAGTTTACCATCAAAAATAAGCATTAATAGCAGTATCCAGTCCTGCACCTGTGAGTTACTTGATTACAAATTAGTGACAACTAAAAAAATACTGAACTAATTTATTCACATATTAAATATTTGATTTAGATGTTGAAAAACTTCTAAACTGTATGCCTGAGAGAATGGATGACACAACCCAAACGCAGTTAATGGCAAAGCATCGCTTGGATGTAGTGAATTTTGAACTAATGTAAAAGAAAGCACAGAAAACAAGCAGTTTTGGGTGTAAATCACATACATTTAAATTTAACAAATATTTTGCAATGATTCCTCTATAAAATTTCTTGTACATTTGTCCCCTCCCAAATCTAACTGGTCACATTACCAAGATACAGTGAAAAGCTTTTGTTTGCATGCCATCCAGAGAGATCATTCCATACACAAGTACATCGAGGCAGGACAAAAGGAAAACGATAACAGAATATAGAATACTGTGTTACAGTCCTCTCAGAATTCCATGGTTGAACACATCCAATCATATTTCTCCTCTTACCACAACAGTTCTCAAAGTTACAAAGGACATCTCATGCAACTAAGGTCCCACACAGGAAGTTGGTGAACAAGGTTAGAGTGCATGAAATTGGGGTGATATATAGCACGGATAGAGAGTTGGGTTAACAGGTAGAAAATTTAAGAGTAGGAATAAACAAGTCTTTCTTGGATTGGCAGGCTGCAACTAGTGGGATACAGCAGGGATCAGTATTTGGCCCCAGTTGTTCACAATCACCACCAATGCAGCTGAGGTGATAACGTAATATTTCCAAGTCTGTTGATGGTATGAAAGAATGCAAGAGGTGATGAGGTTGCAAAGTGCCTTAAAGGGGACATGAACAAGCTAAGTGAGTGGACAAGAAACAGTACTCACTTAGCTTGTTCATGTCCCCTTTGCATCCTCATCACCTCTTACAATATGGAAAAATGTGAGGTGATTCACTTCAGTGAAAGAAAATGAAATGCTGAGTATTTTTAAATGGTGAAAGAATGGGAAATGTTGATGTTCAAAGGGACCGGGGTATTCCTGTACACAAGTCACTGAAAGTTACATGCAGATGCAGCAGGCAGTCAGGAAGGCAAAAAATTCTTTATTGCTGTCTTTGAGTACAAGAGAAATGATGCACAAGATGTTGGTGAGATCACAGCTGGAATACTGCGTAGAATTTTGGTCTTACCAAAAAAAGGGATATACTTGCTATTGAGAGATTGAGGTGAAGATTCGTTAGACTGTTTTCAGGGAAGGCAGGTATCTCACAAGAAGAGACTGGTAGGCAGGCTTTTATTCCTACAAGTTTAGAAGAATGAGAGGTGATCTAATTGAAAAATACAGAATTCCTAGAGAACTCACCAGGGTAGACACAGGTTTGGAAGTTTCTCCTGGAATCTAGAACTAGGGGTCACAGTCTCATAATAGAGTTGGTTATTTAGGACTAAAACAAGGAGGAATTTCTTCACTCAGAGGGTAGTGACCCTTTGGAATTCTTCATCCCGGAGGGTTGTGGAAGCAGAGTCATTCAAAACAGAAGTCAAAAGATTTCTTGACATTAAAGGAATCAAGAGACATGGAGATATGGCATAAAAATGGTGTTTGAGGTAGATGAAGTTTGTTGAATGGCAGAATGGGTTCAAGGGGCTGAATGGCCTGTTCCTGCTCTTTTTTTAAACGCTTCTCAAGTAATTTCTTTGAATTACTTTTTTTTTCGATGCAGATCATCAGTAAAAGTAGTCTTTATACAAATGCCAAATAGCTGTAGTTGTTTAGGTCAAAGTTGAGTTTATTGTCACATATGCAAGTACATGTATGTACAAGTGCAATGAAAAACTCACTTGCAGCAGCATCACAGGCACATAGCATCACAAGCAGCATTCACAAGAAAAACAAACATAAATGCAACTTTTACTTTATGTAAAAATACATAGAAAACTAAGTCATTATACTAATTCTCAATAATATAACTTATTTCTTGCTCTACACCATTGCGCCTCAGTCAAACTGTAATTAACTGGAATATTAAAAATGTCAACACTAACAGTTCTTTAACTCTGAAGTTCCACTTTTCCTTTTGAGAAGCAAATCCCTTACCATTTAAAAATACTCAGCATTTCTGTTTCTTCCACTGAAGTGGATGACCTGACATTTTTCCATATTGTATTCAATCTGCTGTTTGCTGTCCACTCACTTAGCTTGTTCATATCCCCTTAAACCCACTTTGCATCCTCATGACCTCTTACTTTCCCACTTAATTTCATGCCCTCATCAAGTCTAGGGCAAAATGGACTCTCATCTACAATACTGCACTTATAAAGGCCTATTACAGATTACGTGGGAGGAATGATTGAAAAGAGCAGTCTGAGTTAAGGCTGTCCTGAACCCGTGTGGTTGATCAAGTATGGCACTCCAGTGCGGTACTGATGGACTGTTATACTGTCAGCTACACTTTTTTTTTGGATAAAATATTAAACCATAGTCTTGTCTGCCCTCTCAAATAGATATACAAAATCCTATGGGACTATTTTGAAGTGCAAATGAATTATCCTCTATGACCTGGCCATCATTTACCCCTATAAACAGGTTATCTGGGCATTAACATTTTGCTATTTTGGGAGCTTACTGCACTCAAATTGGTTTTCACATTTGCTATACTACAATGATCACAGTTCAAAATAACATAATTAGTTAAGTACTTCAGGATATACTAAAGGGATGTAGAAGATGCTCTTTAAATGCAATTCATATTTTTCTTGATTATTAGCTCTAGAATAAATTTTTGTGTTCTTACTTAGCACTAATTCAATAATGCTACGTCAGTTTTGCAAGAGTAAACTAATAACATTAATATCCAGGACTCAGTCAAAAAGGCTTGCATGCAGAGGAGGGGAAAAGAGCATGGAAAACAAATGAATCCAAAATACATGGCATTTTCCTTACCAGAGTTCAGAATTTGTTCAACCAAACATGTATCTTGTGATGATAAAGCTTCTTTCAATGTGCTTGCCTCTTTATTGTTTTTTGGTTCAAACACTAACAACTTGTCCCTTGAGCTATTTTTCATTTCATATGCCTTCACCGGCTGGAAAAAAAAGCAAATTAAAACTATTGAATAGATTGTAGAAGAAAGCAGTATTAAGGAGTCAACAATATTGCTCATTTATATATTTAAAAATCATTGCCTTGTTTAACGTGTAAGTGGGAGTAAATGGAGTACTGGAAAGGGGAATGGGGGAGAGAGAGGGAGAATTTGACTCACCAAGTATGTTACTTTTGGATCCTGTAAATTTATTAGTGTAACAGTGACATTAAAGTTATACAGTAGATATAGAAATGAAAAAGTGTTTTTATAGACCTAATTTACAAGTTAAGATCCACATTTCCGAATCTTCAAACTGAAGGTATTGACCTTTATTCTTCATTCTTAGATAACAATGGTCCAATGAATTTCTCACTTGCTGACATTTATAAATGCCTTCATTTATTATCATTCTGCCAACTTCTATGTGAATCACAGAAAAAAGTACAATGCCCATTTATTCTGCTAACCAATTTCTACCTTAATTTTTTCAGAATCTTTAATATTAGCAAAGAACTTACCAGATTACAAATTAGAAATATAGTTTTACAAGCTAACTTGAGACAAAGGTTTCCTTCAAAGCCTAGGAATTTCATCTTGAATGATCATGATGACCTAAGATTGCTTGCAATACCTTCAGATTTAGTTTTACAGATTTGACCTAATTCACATAAAACTGGAGACATGCCAGCCCCACCAGTATTGTAAAATACCCTCCCACTGCTCCCAGAAATGTTGCTCTGCAATGCCAAGCATAAGTTAAAGTTAAAGTTATGGCTTGCAGAAAAAAAACTTGGCAATGTAATTTTAATGCTTCGTGAATGCCTGTGCTGTAGGAAATTTGAGGGGGAGTAAGCATTTGCTTAATTGGAAAGTTAGGCAAAGCTTGAAAGCTTGATGTAAAATGGCTACCATGCAACATACTGTCAAACAAAACTCCATGAAATGATTTAGTTTTTTGTTTTATAACACATGGCCAAATGCCAAAATCATGCCAGGGCACATGATTGGCAAATTCAACCAATGTTGTACTACTTGCTATGTTATACCAACCACATCTTTAGCTGAAAGATCACAAGACCATTGTAATCACTTTTTTAAAATAATTACACCAACACAAATTAATAAAACTTTTGTTTTTTTCCTTCTATAATATTTGGCATGAGTACATATATGGAACAAGTAAACCAAAGGAAAACTAAAATCTAGAATAAGTAAAATAAAAGTTTGGATGTTATCAACTGTATATGAGCTATAATTCAAAAACAAAATGTACAATCAATTATTCATAAGTTTTGCTAATACTTGGCACTTTATATGCTTATGAACACTGTGATCACATTTGTGCACAGAGATGATAAATAGGAGTGCTCTTTATAAAATTGCTAATGGAAGAGAGCTGATCCTCTGCAGTTTGGCATTAAACACCAGAAACTGGAAAGACAGCATTAGCTGTCTACTTTGATCTTAACTCTTGTGTACAAGAATGAGGTGAAACATGCACCTGTAAGAAATAAAGCAAACATAAATCCAGTACTGATGGTAGTATAATATGCCAGTTCACTGAATAGGAGTAAGTGAACTGCATGTACTACTGTGTATATAAATATTTCCCTTAGAGCTCTGAAGGTTGAAACATGGGTGTATGCATAATAAATGAAGGTTTGGAATACACTTTATAAACCTCATTCCCACCTGGAACTTTCCTGCTTCAATATTTTCTAGCACTGATGTATCATTACCAACAAAAATAAACTAGGGTTTGAACAAGTAACAAAGCTTGATTTTACAATAAGATAGAATCTTAAATAAACGTAAAATTAAAACCTGATAAGTTTACAGTTACAATCCCTAGCTCCCTTATTCTGGTAGGGGAATATTGAAGAATATTAATTCCCTTAAGAGCTAAAAAGTCTGTTCCAAACTTAGAAAGTTAGACTTAGCATGACACAAGAAGCTGGTTTACCAGTTCTATAGATCTGTAATCTGAAGTAAATGGTCATTTAAGGATGGCCTGATGGATGAAATCAATTCATGGACCAGAGATGAAATATTAGCAATTCAGATCTTTGAACCAATAGTACTTTTCAGAACAATAAGCATAATCTTTGTTGGAGGGAAGAAAGATGTGATCTTCATTGGTTCACATCTATTCAGCCTATAAATTTTAGCACTCCACTAATAAAGCAGTATACTTAGCAAACAGCAAGCAGCACATTCCAGAGTGGTGATTTATTATGGCAGCTAATGAAATAAATACAAGGTTAGCCTCGAATAACTGGCAGCCTCCACAGCCCCAATTGAAACACTGAAATGACAATTTTTTCATCACTTCAATATTTTCCATTTTTTATTTTTTACCATTAGCTCTGTTCTCTCTTAAAACTATGGTTCTTGCTAACACATGGTTACAGTGGCAGACACTACAAGGCTCTTGTCTAAAGAGAGTTTTCAGGTATACTGAAGTAGTAAGTGTCAATAGACTAACAGGCAATTACTCTTCACTTGTGCATTTCCCAGCAAGAAACCAGCTGATTTAACTTCTCGCTGATCTAAACGTAGTTGATTGGAATGGCCTTCTTCAGAACACATGAAGATCAAACATCTCCCTTCCAGCTTATTAGTTCAGTTAATTGTTGGCTTAGCTATCCAAACCAGAGAAATTTTTGAAATTTTTAAATAAATTGTCTATTATTTTACTTTACAAATATGAGAGATAATAGGTTTTTTGACTATAGAATTTGTGCTGTGCTGCCATCTTTATTCTTTGTTGACGAGTTGCCTAAATTGACTTCAATTAAACCAAAATAAGTTAATAACATATGTAAAATGCACATATGTTTTCGGTCCTACCACATAATTAAAATAAATAACAAAGTCTTGACATCAAGACAAGGTAGCCACATTATGGTGAAGTACGACACTACTTGAGGTGTAAGCCTGAGGAGGGTATACAAGTAAATAGAATATTCCTTCTGCTTATTTAATATTGCTCTGAATAATTCTTCTGATCTTGCATCAGTAGCTCTGATGCAGAACAATAAAAACTGACTTTGATATACTAAGCCTATCCTTGCATTCAATTTTACATTTCACCAGATCACCAATCTTCTTATTCTTTCCTCAAATTGAGCAAAAGTAGAGTTTCCCTCCCTTCCTTTACCAACTGCCCCCCCACCCCAACTCCTTTTTAGGAGAAAGCAATAGCGAGGGGAAAAGAAGGAAGAAAAACTTTAAGTTGAGAAATGCACAGGAATGCCAACAAATGTAACAAAGAAATAACAAAACAAATTCATTCTTCACATTTCTGTTCTAATGTCCCTACTTTATCCAGGATGTTTAAAAAAAATACAGATAAATGGACACCCCTTTTGAAAAGGGCAAAGAATAATCTGACCTTGGAACACACTTATACAATGCCTTCAAATAACATATGTAGAGGCCTGATTGCAAGTTAAGGTAATTGCATACACTGCTGTTGTTCTGATCCATCAATGGCCAAAGAACAATTAAATCAATGTAATATTTTTGGTCAGTTCTGATTGCACAGATTGAATAGTATTCTGCTGGTTTTCATTGAAATTCAGTTTTAAAGAAGCTGCAACTTGTTTTGTCAATTGCAATTTAATTCCACATAATTTTATTCACATGGACTAAAATCACATGAACTAGTCCATGTGAATATAATAAAATATCCATTGTTGTGGTTATATTAACATGGAATGTAACCACATTATATTCCATGTGGCTGGAATATGTGTTACATTCCGCCACATGTGGTTCCATGTTCAACCACATGGAATGTAAAACACGTTCATGAGTTGTGTGTTTTACATTTATGTGGTTGAACAGTTAATTAGGATTCTTTCCTTAATTCCTAGATTAGAGGAAGGTTCCATTAGATTGGAAAGTAGCAAAAGTAACTTCTTTATTCAAAATGGGAAGGAGATGGAAAGCAGGAAACAACAGGCCAGTTAGCTTAACATCTGTCACAGAGAACATGTTAGAAACTATTAATAAAGACGTCATAGCAGGGCACTTCAAAAAGTTGAAAGTAATCAGGCAAAGTTGACATGGTTTTGTGAAAGGAAATTATGTCTGACCAATTTATTGGAGATCTTGAAGAAGTTAAATGTGTCGTGGACAAAGGGAAACTGGCTGATGTACTGTACTTAGCTTTCTAGAAGAGATTTATTAAGGTGCCATGTCAAAAGTTATTGTGGAAAATGAAAACCTACGGTGCAGGAGGTAACATATTGGCAGAAGAGAATGGCTGGTTAATGGGAAATAGAAATAGGCATAAATTTGTCTTTTTTGGGTTGACAAGTGATGTGCCACAGGGATTGGCGCGGGGTATCAAATTTTTACAATTTATACAAAATACTTGGATGAAGGCAGCAAGGTATGGAATATAAAAGTTGGAAGATTATGTTTCAAATACACCTGGCTTTGATGAGACCACATGTGGAATATTCTGTACAGTACTGGTCTATTTAAGGAAGAATTCAAATATTTTGGAAACAGTTCAGAGAAGGTTTCTCAGACTAATATAAAAACAGAAAATGCTGGAAACACTCAGCATCTGTGGAAAGAGATCTATCTGCTGAATATTTCCAGCATTTCCAGCTTTTATTTCAGATTTCCAGCATCTGCAGCTTTTTTTAAATTTTCATTTGCTATACTGATACCTGGAAAAGTTAGATTGTCTTACGAGGAAAGTTTGGATAAGTATGGAATAGAGGACTTAACAGGATGGATGTAATGAGGACGTTTCCTCTTGTGAGAGAATATAGAACTAGGGGGTCACTATTTAAAAATAAGGCACTACCCATTTAAGATGAAATTGAGGCAATCTTTTTTTCCTCTCAGAGGATTGAGTGTCTTTGGAACACTCTTCCTCAAAGGGTGCTGGAAGCAGAGTCTGAACATTTTTAAAGCTGGGGTAGAAAGATTCTTGATAAGTAAGCAGTGAAAAGTTACCAGGGTTTGGTGGGAATGTGGAGTTGAGATTACAATCAGATCAGCCATGATCTTATTGAATGCCAGAGCACTGAATTTTAAAAACAATGAATTTCAAAAAAATATTGAAGACCTTCGAGGAGGAGCAAGTTGCCTACTCCTGCTCTTAATTCATATGCATGTTTATATATAATTCAATCTTAAATTTTATAAAATTAAGAATCTTTTCCATAATTGTGCTGGATTGGGAAAGATGCCACAATGAAGAATTCAAGGTCAAGTGGAATATTCAAGAGAAATGAGGTTAGAAGATTAAGTTATTTGAGAGCCTACTAATATAATTCAACCCCATTTCAAAACCTCACATACTTCACATTCTACAGTTAAAAATCTCCTAAGTCTACAGCTATAAATGAGCTATCAGTTGTCGGGGAAAAAAGAGTGCTTTCCTCGTATTTAGCAATATAAATGTCATAGAATCTCTGCTCTTTGAGTAATTAAATGATGATCAGATAGATTTACAAGCCACTGAAAAGATCCAAACAGCTTTGGCATAACTTTGGATGAAAAATTCATGTTATCATGATTTTAACTCTCCTTGATGAGATGAGAGAATTGGATAAATTTAGCACTACCATTACATAATATTTAAAAACTGTCCACTTAACATTGACTATTTCTTCACACTGATGGTGCACAACATTTTATGTTATACATCTATGCGATGTGGCCACCATTTATTGCCCATCCCCAATTTGCCAGTGAAAAGAAGCTGCCTTCTTCAACCACTGCTGTCATTATGGTGCACAGCCATGTATGATACACAGTCATTTTTATGGTACGTAATCATTGTATGACTTGTTGGGCTATTTCCAAGGCAGTTAAAATTCACCTATATTGGCGTGAAGCCATAAATAAGGCAGACTTGATGAGCACAGCATATTTATATTCATAAAGTGAACCCAATGTGTTTTAATGACAATATGGCAATTTTCTGGTCACTTTTATCATATATTTTTAATAACTAAATTTAAATTCCCTAGATATCACGATGGTGGGATTTGAACTCATGACAGAGATTGTTAGTCTGGATTACTCATTCAGTTAACTAACCAAAGCAAAATCAAACTTGAAATCTGAAGCAGCTATTTCTCAGCCACCAATTGATTGCTTGCAGAAGTTCAAAAAGGCAATAAAGTTGCTTATTATACATCAGTACACTTAAGTATCAACTGTCCACTAATCAATAGAGGATTATTGCAATTCAAGGAGCTGCACATGGATTGGGGTGAACTTTCACATTTCAAAAAGAGTATTGCATATATAGCTTTTAAACTGAGTTAGATTATGAATATAGGAGCCATCAAAAATGAGTGTACAACAAAATGTTGGGCTGCAAAACATGTAGTTCTCTTACAATACATCTTGATCTGCAGCAAGTTGTTTGTACTGCAGTTAAATTTACATAGACTTTAATCAGATAAATGATTCTCAATTGCAGACTGGATGAACTAGAGCTGCAACAAATTTCACAAAATTACGAGATGCCCATTTCCAGAACTGATAAATATTTGATACTGCTCTCCTAGAATTGGAGAGGAGTAACAGTTGGCAGTATGGTAATACTGCCAACAGAATGGCAGTAACAGTTTTTGCTATCTTGAACATGTCAATTATTTCATCCAGAAACAGATTAAGAGCCAGAGAATTATTAAAGCAGTAAAGTTTGGCAGAAATAATACTAAGCTCAATAGATAGCTGGCAATGCTAATTAAAAAAATACTCATTTACATACATATGAAATTAAATAAGCATGAACCTTAAGAATGTACATCATATACATCAATTCAAGCAGAAGTTAAATATCCTTGGATAGTAAAAACCAGATCTCCAATATCTATGCAATTTCAATGGAATTTTATTAGTCAAGTAAATGTCAGCACATAAATATTATTTCTTCATTTGAAAATTGGTTACATACACAGCAACCACATGCTATCACTGTTGATTCATTGATCTCTTGCCACTGACTTAAAGTAACCAATGGCTTTGTGTTTTATTAACACAAGCATAAAATATATCTCATAGGAGCTTCCTTCAAAACAGAAAAATATTAACTCGTCAGTAAGTACATTTTCAGCTAAATAGCATAAAGAGTGCCCAAAGATATTGACTAGAGGGCCTGAACAGGAATGACAGAAAGAATTAGGTTGAAGGAAGATGCACAAGATTATGGCTGGTTCAAGGGTAAATAGAGGAAGCTGTCCCCATTAGCAGGTGGTTCAAAAACTAGAAAAAAATGTACAGCATAGAAATGAGCTCTTTCACCCCACCTCGCCAATGCCAACTGTGATGCCTGTCTATGCTAATCACATTTGCCCACATTATGCCTGTCCTCACGAAGTACCTGTCCAAATCCCTATTCAATGTTGTAAATGTATCTGCCTTCACCACCACCTCTGGCAGCTCATTCCAGATATTCACCACTCTGAAAAATTTATTTCTCCCCCTCACCTTGAACCTGTGCCCTCTCACTCTAGACTCCCCTGCCCTGGAATAAAGATTTTGACTATCTATCCTATTTATGCCCCTCAATTTTATATATCCTATAAGGTCACTCCTCAGCCTCCCACATTCCAGTGAGAATAAACCCAGCCTAACCAATCTTTTCTTATAACTATAGCCCTGCATTCCTGGTGAATCTCTTCTGCATTCTCTCTGTTGCTAGCACTTCATTCCTGTAGTGTGGCGACCAGAACTGTATACAATACTCCAAGTGCAGTCTCACTAATGTTTTGTGCAACTGCAACATGATGTCCCAACTCTAATACTCAATGCCTCCACCTATGAAGGCAAGCACGCCAAATGCCTTTTTCACTACTCTATCCACCTATGTTGCCACTTTCAGGGAGTGGTGGACTTGCACTCCAAGGTCTTTCTGTACATTAATGCTCCTAAGGTCCCTGTCATTCACTCTATCGGTCCTACCATAACTTGACCATATAAATTCCATATGCCACCACTCTGCCCTACTTACCAACTGATCCATGTCCTGCAGTATCTTTGACAACCTTCTTTACTAAATACAACTCCACCAATTTTTGTGTTGACTACAAACTTACTGATCAAATCACCTACCTTCTCATTCAGGTCATTTATATAATTTACAAAGGTCCCAGTGCTGATCCCTGTGGTACACCAGTTGTTACAGATTTCCACCAATCCACCACTACCCTCTGCCTCCCATCACCGAGCCAATTTTGGATCCAGTTTGCTAACATGCCCCAGGTAGCTTATGCCTTAACTTTCTGGACCAGTCTACCATGCAGGACCTTCTCAAAAGCCTTACTAAAGTCCATGAAAACCACATCTACTACTCTGCCTTCAACAATTTTCTTTGCTACCTTCTCAAAAAACTCAGTCAGATTTGGGAGACATGATCCCCCTGCACAAAGCCATACTGACTCCTCCTAATCAGTCCCTGCTTTTCCAAGCAAATATAAATCCTATCCCTCAGAATCTTCTCCAACAACTTCCTTCCACTGTTGTAAGGCTCACTAGCCTGTAGTTTCCAGGTTTCTCCATACTGCAGGGGACATAAATCTAATGTTTAATTCAAAGCATGCAAGGAGGATGTGAGGAAAATGGAGAGAGTAGTTATGATTTGGAATTCAATGCTTGAAGGTTTTCAGAAACAGAAGAAATTACATTTAATTATGTCAAAATCATGAACAAAAGTTTCAGCAGCAGGCAATGTCAGCAGTGGATTTTATGTTGAGGCTATGAATGATGGTGATCTCTGATATTCATTTTGAGGCTGTTTTGACCCAGTTAAGGAATTCAAAAGAAAAATGGATAGGCAACTGACAGAAAATAATTTTCATGTTAAAGGGAAATCCCAGGACACAGACTTGATAGGCCAATTGGCCTTTGCCTGTTCCATAACAATACTATGATTCTGCACCCATGTCTTTCACTTTTACTTTTTGTATCATCCCCAAGGGCATTTCATGACTACTTTACAGAAATATATTATGTATATTTAATTTGTGGCAATAATCTTGCCATTTGTAGGATATAAACCATATTCTGTAGAGCTTTAATAAATAACAAAAACAAACTATTTCACACTCACACATGAACATTAGTCATCTTTTCTGTACATCACTGCCACCTGCTGAAACAGTCTACCAGAAATGAATTCCACTTCCAGACCTGTTTCATATTACATATGCAGATACATTACCCACGTTTAATCTTAAGAACAGGATAGAAGCCAACAAAGAAACACAGGAGAAATTAAATTTAAAGGTGACAACATTATGACCAAATGTTTCAGCAGCTGGCGACATCCAGACAAATACTGGGAAGGATGCAATGCAGTCAAGAATAGATTCTTCACTGAGAATGTGTACTATTGCCTTGGTCTCTGATAGTCAGTTAGAGAACATTTGACCCAGCCATAAGATTACAATGTCAGGGTACTGATCACAAAATTCAAGTTACAAGGTAAAGCTTGCAGTCAATAGCTTACACATGCCTGGAATATCATTGACGGAATGAGGTCAGCCTCGTTTTGCTTGGAGTGTGGAGCCGAAGCTAGGAGTGTGGATAGGTTTGCGGCCTGAGCTGAGCCCTATAATGTAAGATAGGTATGCAGCTGGACCCGGGATCTGGAGTGCGGGCCAAGGTCAGAAATGGTTGTATGTTTCATCTTGTTTGACAAGCTGAAAAATGTAAACTGGAACTTACAAGCTGAAACTCACCAGGATCTATATCCCACACTCGCTTTAAACTCCAAGGGCTCAGTTTCTCACTCCTTTAAATTTACTGGTTTCACTGATAAAGTTATTATACTACTGTGTAACATTGTAAAAAAAATAAGTGAAATAAAAGTGTTTTGTGATAATATGAGTAATATCCAATTGCTCGGAAAGTCTATTAGTCAGGCACCACCAGAGTTCCAAAAGTGCCAAATTGTTGGAGTTTTACTGTTTTGTTTTACTACGGTATGTGCTATTTTATTTACATTGTCAGAAATTTGTGAGAGGTCTTCATATGTTATTATTCTCACTGTGTACACAAATATGAAACTTTACTTTGTTTCTACGTATTGTTGCACATTGAGGAGGAGGGTGTTGAACAATTTCATTTTTTTTATAATCTTTTAGTTGGGCAAGGGAAAGGTTGATCAGAACATTTACATTTCTCCCACCTCAAAACCCAGTCACTATCGAGAAATAACTTTGACTAGTTAAGATATTAATACTCTGCAGTGTCCCTTGGATGCACAAGCTCTTTGCTCAATTTGGATTATCCCTATGCCTAGAATTGAAGCCTCCTTTCACACATCCCTCTGGGGTCTCTTCCTCTTTCCAAGGATGCAGGTAAGGGGGCATCCATCTGTCCTCCCCTCCCCAAGAGAGGTGGTGGGGGGGTCTGTCTTTCTAACCCCCTAGGGTTTTGTGTGTGTGTGTGTGTGTGTGTGTGTGTGGAGGGAGGGAGGTGGAGTCCCTCACTTCTCTCACCGTCCCCCAGGGGTGGGGTCTCTAATTTCTCCCGGGAAGTGGGTATTCCCTCGCCTCTGGGGTGGTCCCACCTCCCCCGTCAGTGGTGGGTGGGGTCTCTCACTCTCTCCCACCGAGGTGGCGGCTTCTCCCTCTCCTCCGGGAGTTGGGGGTCCCTCCCTGCTGTAACCTCACCGTTATATTCATGTCCTCAAGGCCGTCACAGCCCAGGTACCAGTCGTCGTCCGAATCCTCCAGCTCGGCACCGGCAGCCACACATTCCACCACCGCCATCTCGGCTCCGACAACGCCTCCTCCTCCAGCCCAGCCCGCCCTCAGGCTCCTCCTCCTCCTCGTCCTCCAGCCCGGCCCGCCCTCAGGCTCCTCCTCCTCCTCGTCCTCCAGCCCGGCCCGCCCTCAGGCTCCTCCTCCTCCTCGTCCTCCAGCCCGGCCCGCCCCCAGGCTCCTCCTCCTCCAGCCCGGCCCGACCCCAGGCTCCTCCTCCTCCAGCCCTGCCCACCCTCAGGCTCCTCCTCCTCCAGCCGGCCCTGCCCTCAGGTTCCTCCTCCTCCTTCTCCTCAAGCAGGGCTGCCCTCAGGCTCCTCCTCCTCCTCCAGCCAGCCCTGCCCTCAGGCACCTCCTCCTTTGTGCAGACCTGCCCTCAGGTTCCTCCTCCTCCAGCCAGGCCTGTTCTCAGGCCCTTTTCCCTCCCCTTTCTATCCTCCTGTAGGCAGACCTCTCTCAGGCTCCTGCTGCTTTGTGCAAAACCACCCTCAGGCCTATATCCCTCCTCCTTATGCCAGACCACCCTTGGGCTCCTTCTCCTTACAGGTCCATCCTTAGGCTACTCATCCTCATCCGGCAGACCCTGCCCTACAACCTCCCCTCCTGCTCTTGTGCTCAATGGACTCACCGTCAGTTCCTCAGCCAGATTTTACCATCAGCCGCGTTTCTGGCCCACCCACTAAAACCATAAACTTCTCTCCTATCTGGACCTAGACCCCTCCCCTTATCCCATTCCCACTTTTGAGTCCCTTCCTCTGGGACAGTTTCTTGCCCCTTTTCCATGGGCCTAGTTTTATAAGCTCCCTCCAGGCTCACCTTCATATCCTTCCCTGGTGCCAAAATGCACACCCTTTACGTCAATATATGATGTTACAGATGAGCAGTGTTACTACTATTGAAGGAAACATGTTTTGGAAAAGTGTGACAAGGCTATTGATAATGTGTGTCGTTCTGAGGTATAGCTATGCATGAACAACAATGAAGAAGCTGTGAAGTTCAATGAAAGATGCCAATTAATATGGAACAAGTCAATAACCATAAGTTGATTCTTGGACACTTGACCTAGTGAGTATTTAAATAAAGTCTTGGCACATTCCTTAAAAGCGTGCAGTTTTTCCAGCTTTTCTTGGAGATATTGTATCCAGTTGCCAATTACAATTAAACAAAATAAATTTCTGTTCTCAGTTGATAGGGTGCCTTCCTTTCAACCATTTCATTTAGCAACATATTTTAAAAGCCCCACATAAATTTTTGGGTGAACTTCAAAAAACTATGGTGGACACGACAGATAAAGACGTGGAAAAGTAATAATTTTCTTCAATGCAGGAATTAATAAATTTCAACATGTGCATTCTCTTTTGCTTAAACTACACAAACACTATAATTCTTAAGATAATTAAATCATGTCTGGATTGTTTTAACTTAAAAACTATATTCTTTTATTCAATACATCCCTTGGTGTACTGCAGTTCATTGGGCCGATCTAGAGGTATGATTAGTTTGGTTGCCAGAGTCTGTTGTGTTGGGGATTTGGGTTTGAGTATAAAGATGGTAAGCCTTGTGAGTGGCTAAAACAGTCAGAGATTCTGGGAGGGGCTGAGATGGAGATAGAGACTGTTGTGGAGTTTCTGGAGAACATTTTGCATGATCCTGCCCATTGAAATGGACACTTTTTATGGCAGAATCTGCTATTTCTGCAATATTGTTATTTAAGTAAGGCCCTTAAGAATGCCCAATATATCTGAATCATTAACCAGATGCTAGAAATGTATAGTATTAAATTAATTGTAATTGGGGCAGGCACAGGAGTGTGGTGGTTAAAATAACACTATTACAGCGCCAGTGACAGAAGGTTCAATTCCCACCGCTGTCCGTAAGGAGTTTGTACGTTCTCCCCGTGTCTGCATGGGTTTCCTCCGGGTACTGGTTTCCTCCCACATTCCAAAGATGTACGAGTTAGGAAGTTGTAGGCATGCCATGTTGGCGCCGGAAGCATAGTGACACTTGCAGGCTGCCCCCAGAACACTCTACGCAAAAGATGTATTTCACTCTGTGTTTTGATGTACATGTGACTAATAAAGATATATTATCTTATCTTAATTGTAGAATATTAAATTATAAATTAAGTTATAATTACCTACTGAATCACAGTATATTTCTTAGATGCTAATATTAATACACTTATGAGAAAGAAAAGTGAATGTCATAAAAATCTGCGATATGTTGCAGTATGCTGGGGTCAATTTTGCAATCATTTCAAAGTGTACAAAAATACTGCAAGTTGTTAGTGTAAAGCAGGCCAAGAGTTCACTATGCAGAAAATTTTCATGGTCTGCACATTTTAATAAATTGTATGGTGCAGCTATGGACATGCAATGGAAGATAGCCTAATGGGGAAGGTGCCAGATCAGACCAGCAACTCACATTCAAAGGGATGTTTCTTCTTGGCAACAGAAGGTTAGAAGGCTATTGTTGGCCTTATAAAGGCTTGAAATATATTATAAATCTTGTCAGCCTTTCTTAAGGCTGGGAAGTGCAAAACCCAACTTATTCGTCAAAATGGCAGTAGGGCCTACCCTCCTATATGCTTCTGAGACCTGGATTACTTACAACAGTCATCTCAAGGCACTGGTAGACTGCAACTTTGAAATAGACAGCAGCAATCTCACTTGGTTGGCTGACAGGATTCTGCAAGAATAATGAAATCACAAGAGACTGCAGATGCTAGAACCTGGAGCAGCAAACAATCTGATGGATAGCTGGTCGCCAATTCTTTTCCCCCTACACCTGCTGCTTGACTCACTGAGTTCCTCCAGCAGATTGTTGTTCCACAATAATACTGGTGGATTTGTACTGGAGGAAGGACAACTGCTGGCATTTTGAGAGAGGAGTAACTACCATTTCCACAGGGCTCCATCCTGTAATCTGTTTTAGGTAAGTCTACTAAGTTTTTGTGACAGCCTGCAATCTTTTTGCCATGAAGGCGACAGTCTGAGCTCACTTGGAAGCAAGCTGAGGTTCCCTGTAGCACATACCAGTAGCATACGGCTCTTTGAAAGTTGTGTGCCAGCTGTCAGAACCTGCATCAAGGTTGAGTCAATTTCTGCTTGATGAAGTTGCTCAAAATGTTGAAGCTGAAATGGATTGGCTACAAACTCGGTACAAAACGGATGCCAAGTTAATATAAGGCTCTTCCATTCTGCTTGATATTGAACACAGCTTTCTATCAAGTCTGCCTATGCATTACTGCATATACCCATCAATGTTCTGTATCCAGTTCAATCAGTATGCACCTCTGACTCCTAGGCAGCAAAATTTGATGCATGGTACTAGGAGCTGGCACCAGCATTATCCTTTCACCATCCTGGCTGTGGGCCATCCATGTCCAGTGACTCACCATGTGCAGACTCTCTCTGTAAACTATCCCGTAAAATATCTGCAGTGTCATGTTCTAAACTGGCGGGTGAGAATGTTAAAGTGAATTAAGGTATTTTTTTTCCATTGCCTTCAGGCACTCTCCCCAGAGCCTGCACAAGTTGCAGTTCTTGGCTATCTGAAAAATGAAAGGTGTCAGAGTTTGGTTTTGATAAGGGGAGAGCCAGGCAGAAGAGAAAGCCACATACTGACATCATCTTCAGCTTATAAGTGTAGGGTGAGGGAGACTTGAGATATGGGAAGGAGGATTAGGTATGAGAATACCATCTTCACCTAAATTTTTATCCCTGCTGGATGAAACTTTAAGAGTGGTTGTGGCTATAATCACACAAGCTTGTTCTTTCATTGAAATAAGACTATGGATACACATCTGAACCCCTGTGTTAGTTTCTGCTAGTATTGTTCATGCAAGAGAAGGATAATTGTGCCATTGAGTTTCATTTAAGATGTGAATATGCTTGTGAAGCTTGCAGCAATGCTCAGGTATGAAGGTGAAGTGAAATATATTAGTTTTAGAGATTGTGGCGAGTGAATGATTTTAATGGGATTTCTTTAGGAAATTAGTCGCACAGCCAAATAAGTTAACCCCTAAAACTTTTGTTGTAATTTTTATGGACTTCAATGTGCATTTTGAGAAGGTCCTTGTTATGTTTTGGCATATGGTCATCCATAACATTGTTTGGTAGGGGTGTGGCAGTAATCATCCATAAGGCATCATCTGGCTCTGTGCAGAAAAGACATTAAATCTGGAACCATCCCGCTGAAGGAGGCTCAATTCAACATCAAGGATTCATTACAAATAAACATTATATATTACATAAAGATGATCTATATGCTAATTTTTTTGGATTTTTTTAATAATACTGAGCAATCAATTTGATGTTTCATCATTAGTATAAATGTATAATTCATCAGAACATTTTTTATATAGTAGTTTAAATTGTAATGTAAATAAAATGTCTGTTGGTCCTCTGATGAACATATTTTTTCTTCGACCCACACAGCAAGGCGTGCTGTGTATGTTTTTGTTTTCTCTTCAAAGGAACAGCTGGCTCATGACATATGCTTGACCAGAACCTCCAGTCATAATTCAGTGTAAATAGGTCAGTTGTCCCAAAGTTCTGTTATATTTTAACCTAAGACGTAAGTACATTTTTCTAACCAATGTGGAGCAATAAAAGATTGATAAAGGGAATGGCTTAGATTTGCTTAGATTTTGTCAACATACGTTTATATAAAGCAACACTTGGTGTCAAAGACTTCAATAGATTTCTTTCTTTCATTTATTATTTTAACTTTTCACGTGATTTAGAAGTTAGGAAAAGCATAATTGAAGTAATGAATAGCAACTTGGAAGTAATGTAGCCATTTATTTTGCCACTGGACCTACCACAAACTCTGCCTTTGCCAATAAGTCCTTTCTCCTCTTTGGCTACTGTCCCAGCTTGAACCAGACTGTTCACAACTTCAGAACTCCATTCAACTCCAGATAAGAATTTTAATTTCATGTTCTCACCACTATAAAGGCATATGTCTTTTTCTGTGCCCTACAATGCCCTTCCTCAACATCACTGCTGTCATAATTTTCACCCACATTTGTCACCTCCAGACTAGACTACCACTAACTGGCCAGTTTTCTATCTTCCATATTCTCTAAGATTCATCTTAACCAAAACTCTCGTCACTATATCTTGTCCTGCACCAATCCTCAGTCATTTATCATCCTTGCTTATCTACATTGGCTTTCAATTCCTTGATGCCTCAGATTCAAATTCATTAAATGCATTCTCATCAGTAAGCTTTTATTATTGAATTATCATTTTGCTGATGCGCTTCATATTCATTTAACATCCAGTTCATTTAATGCTGATTAATTGAAAACATTTTTAAGCTGATTAGAATGTTGATTGTAAATTTAATAAAAACACCCAGTATGCCAAACAGGATCTGTGGAGACAGGAACATAGTGAATATTTCAGACCAAAATTCTGAAAATCCGAATTAAGAACAAGTGAACTTGAAAATACACAGCAGGTAAGAGAGTACCTGTGAAGAGAGAAAAAGAGTTAATGATTCAGATCATGACATTTCATTCTGCATTGGAATAGGGATAAAAATAATTTCAGGTTAATGTCTAAATCAGAACTAGAATTTGTCAGAAATGGAGAGCTTTTAAATCACAATGGGGCTATGGAATGGGGCTAAGGTTGGTCTTTGATAGGGTTACAGGTTCAAGATAAAAGGAGGTGATAATGAGAACAGTGTGGAAATGAACAATGGGCTCAGAGAAGGAATACATGCTTATTTACAGGGAAGAATGGAAAGTATGGGATATTGGCCAAAGAATGGTAAGATCCCCTGGCAAACAACTGTGGTGGGACGGAGGCAGATAGGTCACCCCAAGCGATGTAAAACAGTAGACAATTCCCATTGATTTAAAATCACATAATGCCAACTCTTAGAATGAACATAGTCAAAAATATGAAAAATAAAATAATTAAGAAAAATTGTCATGATGAAAAGAAAAGGAGCAACGTTGTATTATTGTTTAGATTTTGGTCTGAATGTTAAAAAAGCATTGATGAGGTTTTAAAAAAATGACCTAACCTCTATCCTTTAGGGTTATTAATGAAACTTTAAAGGAATCTTTGTACCTCATGTCTGAAAATATTTAAAAATAACTGGGTTAACAGATACAAGATATTGAGCTTACACTTTGCTATCCGCATTCTAAACAAGAGCAGTAGATTTCATAATACTGGTCTCCTGGAGTTGTGAGGAAATGTATTTTCATTTAATCATTGATTATTGGAGGCTTTTAGAATGGAATTTTCAGAAGAAAGGAATAATACTTGGTATAAAGTGACATATAACCCCTAATAGGTATTCTGAGCCAAGCTCTTATTGCAGATTCTATCATCTTATAGCTCTACATTGTTGAGAAATGCATACCCCAAGGGGAGTGATTTTGGATTCTTATGTAAGTACGTGATTCTTATCAACAATTTTGAAAACAATTCTGGTGCCTGGACTACTGGCAGCTAGAACTGACATTATGCTATTAGATCATGCCCCTACTTGCACACAATTAATTATTAAGCCCAACCAAAGATCACAGAGATGGAGGCTCTGCAAATCATAGCCATAGGATAGGAACTTCATGTTTATGCACCAGGAGAAGTCTTGCAAGTATAATATTAGAAATTTATTAAGACTATTTATTTTTTAAATTTCCAGCTCATACACTGTCAAGCTTGACACTCAATTCAGAAGTGAAGAAAGGCGAGATGGTATACAAGGCTCATTGGCAGGTGCAATTGGTTTGGGGTTGTTCTAATCAGTACATTGTAATGGGTGAATAAGTTTGTATGCTTTCCAAACGTTGTTTGAATTTTCTACCTCCATCTGCCGTTCCCACCTGAAAAGCAGGTGGCCTAATGGCAAGGCTCAAATTAAGGTCTTTCAAATTGAGCACTTGGTTTGCACTACTGTATCTTTTGTGTAGTTGCATGAAGGCACCTGATCGCTGCCCTGTGCCTTTCCATGTCATTGAGGTCCATTTTTTAGTTGAGATCCAAAACTCAGCAAGCATTTAGCATTCTAAGGGTGGTTATGTGGTCACTTTAGGTGCTCATTTACTGTAACTAGTTTTCAAGATGGAAAGAAGCTGTTTATAACCTGCAATGCATTGGCCACTGTGACATTGCAAAAATGTGAAGACGTTTCGCCATATTGACACAAAACTTAAGGCAGTTGATCCAGACTTGACTTTCACTCCCCTTACAATTGCATGTAAGCCATTTCACCTATGCAACAAGCTTTTTCACTTCATTCAAGCTAGTAGCAGAAGAAAATGGCATATATTACAGGCACGTGCAGTACAAACTTGAATTCTTCATGATGAATTTATAGGGTAAAATTCTTGCTTAAGAAAGAATAGTATTCTTATTGTCTTGATAAATGACATGTTAACAATATTGCATTCTTCAAAACTATTAATTTCAAATTTACATGCTTTGCCAATTTCAGTTAGTCAATTATGGAGAAAAATAGCCTTCTACTGATTATTGTTAAAAATAGTAATTTTATCACTGTGTTCTTGTGAAAAATGTTCAACCATCCGCTAAGGTTCAAATAAAAATGCTTATCACAGACAAACATCAGTATAATGGAACATTATTGATATCATTTTAAGCTATATTATAAATATATATAATCACCCAAACTGATGGAAAGGGTATAATATCAAAGTTTGTAATTGTACCAGACTCAAAAATGTAGGGAACGGTCATGAGATTACCTATCCTGATAACATGGTCTGGCAGGCAGTAGATGAAATTTGAAATACAAATTGATGCAGTGATATATTTTGGTAGGAAGAATGAAGAAAGGAGATATAAGCTAACTGATGTAATGTTAAAGGGAGCTACAGGAACAGAAAGATACAAGAATATACAGATCCAAAGCTTTAAAAGGTGGCAGGATAAATTGTAAAGCAAAGGAGCTAAGCCATTAATATTGGTTAGACCTCATCAGGAGTATTGAACTGGACCATTCAACCTCCTGTCTCTCCCTCACTTACCAGTAAGTTACAGCTACAATGCATGTTGTTCAGTGTTCTTTGATGAGTATGTTGAATGCCAGATTGAAGTTGCCTGCCTGATCCCACGGTGCAATCCATGCCACTTGGAGTTCAGGAGTTCATTAGTGCATGAAGGAAGTCATGTGACTAGCTCTCCCTTGTGATGATGTCATATGTTTCACAGGTGATTGACATAGAAAACCCTTGGTGATGTTCTTTGGTCTTTCTGTCAGTTATCTTGGAGGAAGCATGTGTATGAAAAATTCAAAAATTAGAGCCACATTTGCCTTTATTGTTTACTCAAAATATCTCTGCCTTGTTAGCTGCTATTTTGGACAAACAATTACAAAGGCAAAGTAAATCAAATTCATCCTTCTTCCCCAACCCACCACAGAGTCCCAAACTGAACCAGAGACCCTGGGAAGAGTAAGATCTCACACAGCTTGAGGCCTCTTGCCATTCTGCCACCTAGCCGAATTTGAGTCGATAAATGTCAGTGGCCACCTGCTGATACAAAGTCCCAGAGTGTCTATTCCCGTCAGTATGGCAGACTATCTGCTTTGTTGGCGAACGATTGTTCGGAAGGTGACTGGCTCAGTGATTGGCAAACCACTCCACCAACTTGGCCGTTATCCAAATCAAGACCAGGGAAGTTACAGGAGTCCACTAACTCCTCAGATCAAAAAAACAGAATTTTGGAAGAACTCAGCAGGTCAAAGCAAAGGAGGCAAAGGTTGTAAGCTGACATTTCATGTCAAGCCCTTGCATCAGGGAGAATGTACAAATTCCACACATATAGCATCCGAGGTCAAGGTTAAGTCTGGGTCTCTGGCACTAAAAGGCAGTGGCTCCACTAGCTGTGCCATTGTGCCATCCTATGTACTTGACTGGTAAACATTTAAATAACTCTGGAAAGAACAGAGGAGTGCCTTTAATTAGATAATTCTCCCAAAGTGCTAATATAGGCATGATGTACCAGATGGCTCCCTTTGTGCTGTATTATTGTATGCAACCTGGATGAGAGTTACCTGAGTGGTGGTGTCATCCACAGCCCCTTCCTTTGCCTACTTCTTCGTCATAATGATACGATTGATGATTCTATGACTTCATTCTACTCTCCTGCAATTGCTGTGTATCATTGTATATTTTTTGGCTTCCAAACACAGTTCTCACAACTTGCACCTTTCTCACTTTCATGGACAACCACTTTTTTTGGAAGAGCTGAATCAGATAATGATCTGCATAAATTCACCCCTCTGAAAGTGAAGTGCCACTCAAAAATGTTAAACATTCATTTACTCTTATTACTAGCATTAATATGGGGTGAAAACTGCAGATGCTGGAAATCTAAAATAAAAATTGATACTGGAAATAATGAGTAGGTCAGGTAGCATCAGTGGAGAGAAACAGAGTTAATCTTTCAGGTCAATGCCATTTTATCAGAACAAGGCAGAGTTAGGAAACATGTTTTGATACACGTTCTGTTTTATTTACTGCAGACAATAATCTGGCATGAAATTAATTGTCATTTGGAAAGGCAAGGATTAATAAACGATTGCCAACAAGGAGCCCTCAAAAACAAATCTTGTCTGCCAAATTTGGTTGAGCTAATTGATAAAATAATAAAGAGGATTAATTGGAGTTCCTGGCTTTATATTCTTGGATTTAACGTTTTTTCAACAGCATCTCCAGATCTTATGACCTGAACCTCCTAGAAGGACGAAGATAATATGCACATGGGAACACCACTGCCTCTAAGTTCTTCTCACATACAATCTGGATGGAACGTAAGAAACTACCTCAGCCCAATACATCACGGGCGCATCCCTTCCCACCATCAGTAGTATCTACATGAGGTGCTGTTTCAAGAAGGCAACATCTATCATCAAAGATCCCCACCATCTGGGCCATGCCATCTCCTTACAGCTACCATAAGGCAGGACGTACAGAAGCCTGAAGTCCTACACCACCGGGTTCAAGAACAGCTACTTCCCTTCAAACATTCGGTTCTTGAACAAACTGGTACAACCCTAATCACTACAGTTTAGCAACACTATGACCACTTTGCACAAAATTGGACTTTGTTTCATTTTGTTCTAATTGTGTTTTTTTCTAGTAAAAGTTGTATATAATTTATGTTTTTCTTGTGAATGCTGCTTATCTGATGTTGTGTTCCTGTGATGCTGCTGCAAGTAAGTTTTTCATTGCCCCTGTGCATACATGTACTCGTGCACATGACAACAACTCAACTTTGACTTTGACTTCAGAAATATATTCCCATTACTTCATCATTGCTCGATCAAAGTCCTGGGACTCCCCTTCTAAAAACACTGCAGAAATCCAAGAAGGAATCTCACCACTAAATTATCAACAGCAATTGGGGATGACTTCCAGTGAAGAAATGTATAAAATAAAAAATGTATACATTCATATAATATGAAAGCAGGGAAGGTATGCTGAACTTTTAAGAATGATGCCAGCCTATCTGCACCTTTTTTTATTGTGATGTTGGCAGCAATACTTTTTTTTCTTAATTAGAAGCTTGTGTGTTAATGCAGTAAAAGATTGAGGGAACTTTCACCCACTTTGGAGAATGTTGTGATAATTATCTTGCATCTGCCCATGTTAAATTTTAATTTTTCCATATCTTCTCTTTCAATCCCTAATACTTTTCTTTTTGGATACCCTCTGTGAAGTTTAGCAGGGCATAAAGATTTCAATTATCCTTTGCAATGTAACTATGAAAGCTTTTTTGATTCCATCTAATATTGTCAGAACCTTCTTCAACATCCTGACCAGGTTCTAGAGAAATATTTTTGAGTTGATGTGGATGAGTACATTTACATGGCTGATGTCTATATATTAAAGCAGAAATGCAGGTACATCCTTTGGAAGAAAAAGTGCTGTGTTCCTTCCACAATTCTATTTGGTGCTTGGGAACAAAACATTTTAAAGGACAAAAATATTTCACTTACCTCTGGCTGACAGCCCGAGCAGGTTCCAGTTTCTTGCAAAATTGAATCAATATTCAGTTCATTAAAGGTAAAGTCTTTATTCAACAGTTTGAATCCATTTAGGAAAAAAGCTAGTTATATTAGGAACCACCAAACTACAAGTGAATTCAGTGGTCTTTGAGCACATTTTGTGGAAGTCAGTTCTTAGACACTGAGAGATTCTGTTCCACTTGACCCTCTGACACTATTCATCAACTCATTGTTTCATTTCAGCTTGACCATTATTTTTTCAAACCCATGACTTCCTGTTTCACGCTGTGTGTGTTGGCGTGTGTTTGCATTTTTGTCAGAAATTACATTTGGAGAATGCTTATATCAAATATAATTTCTTCTATTTGTTTCTTCTAAACAAGACACCAATATCATGTTATATGTTAAAACAAACATTCTAATCTATAATGGTTACTACCATAGTAATAGTTTTGTAGATTCTAAGGGGTGGAATGCATCAGCATCGATAAAAATATAATGATACATTTATTTAGCAACTTAAATGTAGGGAAATGTTCCAAAGCTCAATCGTACAAAATGGAGAATGAACCAACATCTTCTCCAATCCCGATTTCAGGTTCAACGAGTCTCCCCACAGTCTTCAAGTTTTATTCCACACGCAAGCAGAACTATCAATTGTAAATATTCTTCATCTTAACGACCATCTACTTTTACAAAAGTAAACTTGTTGCCTTTATATGAGCTTTGTAGAAAGCTTCATTCATATCTTTCAGTGTAGGACTCAAATGTTCAACAACTTTTGTCTACTAACATAAAACTCAAAGACGAAGTTTTAGAAAGTGGCAAAACATTCTGCTGTGTGTGATCTCCAGTCTCACCATCTCCAATTCTGCTTGTCCTCACTTTGGCAGTGGCATTAACAAGAGTGATGTGAGAGTTTGTAATGGTGCTCTACTTGCCTCAGTTCTCCCAGACTTGTATTCTTCCAGTCTTCTATTGTGCACAGACACATCCTGCAATAAGTATAGGGGTAGACTAATATGAGTATTGTGAAAGAGCTTTGAACATGCATGAGACAGGTTAGCAGCTCATGATAAGAGAAAACAGCAGAATCTGAATGCAAGATACTGAACATGTTGCACTAAAATATTGAAGTAGCAATATTAATTAAAAGCCAAAGCTAAAGCATTGTTTGTGCTGTTTTTAAAATAGCAGAAGGTATTGAATTTACAAGTTTAATAAAGGAAGTTCTAGTGAAATGTCCCTTTGTGATTGCGACAGTCTTCTGAAGTAGGGAGGAAGGAAGTGCTAAGGGGAAACTATAGTTATTCCAGGGTAGTTTCTGGAATCTTAACTTGGCTGACCTTGTAATAACATTTAATTATTTCTGCCCATGTAGCTTGACCTGGGAATGATACTAACTTGAACATCAGTTTAATGATCTCTCATTATATGCTGACTTACTCGATATGGCACCTGTCTTCTTTCTGGCACTGACTTATTGAATAAGCTGCCTCCAATGGCAGGAACACAAATTCATAGTGGAATTACAATACCTAAAAAAGTTTATTTGGCTGACAATATAAAACTGTGCGGCAAATCTTATTGGCTTCAGCCTATCACCCAGAGCCAACTGGTAAAACCCTAATCAATACAGTTTAGCAACACTATGATTACTTTGAGCATTTTGCACTAAAATGGATTTTTTTTCCTAATTGTGTTCTTTCTTGTAAAAAAATACTGCAATTTTTGTTTAATTTATGTTTTTCTTGTGAATGCTGCTTATATAATGTTAGGTGCTGGTGATACTGCTGCAAGTTTTTCATTGCACCTGTGCATACATGTACTTGTGCATTTGACAATAAACTCAACCTTGACTTTGACTGTACCTACCAGATTCGGATTTGGAGGGATCAGCCTGCGGCTCTGAAGAACCCTGAACAGTGGAGAGGTAGCTGAATGGCGGAAAGGATCAGTGGGACATGAATATGGCAGATCCCAAAACACCACGAAACCTTTGGCTGCTGGTGAAGCCCTGTTGTGAAAGCAATGAAGGACCTTAAATCCCTTTGATATCTAGAAATATCCAAAGCTTTATAAATGGAGCAAATAATTTTTAAAAATGTTGAACATTAAAAAACATAAAAACAAGAACACAATATTTAAAAACTTTAAAATGAAACAAAATACAAGAATTACCTTCTCCTTAGCTTTATTATCTATCCATTGCCCTACAATTCCCATTGAAATCAATGGAGTCAGTTTCCTGCAGAATCCCAAGAAGATTTAATTTTGCTGTCAGCCTCCAGAATAAGGTCCACCTTTAAAATAGCTGAAAAACTCCTGACTGCCAGCTAAGCCATGCCACCCAGCTTAGCTAGTTAATAAAGCAATCAAAACCATTTAATGTTTCTAACATCCAAAAACAATCAAAATCTATTAAAATGGTGGAAACTATTGAAACTTCTTAAACGTTTTAAAAATCATTTGCATAAGTAAGATAGACAAAAGCTTATAACACTCAAAAACACATAAAACACATTAATAATATTTAAACATCTATAAACATCTTTTCTTAGTCCCTTGCAGCCATTCTCAACAAAAATTAATGGAAAAGAACTCCCTGTGCCAAATCTGGTGCTGAATAATTTAACAAATTCTCCATCGTAACTGTGATGAATCTTACAATTTCTGACGTACATGTTGGAATCCCAAATTGAAGGATAGATAAAATAAAAATACAAATGGCAAATATGGTCTCTCTACACCTACATAATAATTACCATCACTGCAGCCAGCTGTTTAGTATGGATCTGATGGGCTGATTAGCCTTCTTCTGTGTTGTAATAAGTCCCCCAACCATGACTATCCTAGGGATCACCTTTGACCAGAAACTCAACTGAACCAGCCACATAAATACTGTGGCTACAAGAGCAAATGAGATACTGGGAATCGTGGAGCCATTGACTCATCTCCTGACTTACTGTGGCCTTTCCACTACCTACAGTATAAAAGTCATGAATGTGATGGAATCTTCTCCACTGTCCTCTTGAGTACAGAGCTAATGACTCACAGGAAACTTGACAAAGTGGCTTGGTTGACTGGCACCTGAGCTCCCACCTTAACATTCATTCTCCCTACTATGGCACACAGTGGCTGCAGTGTGTATCATCTACAAAATGCACTTCAGTTGACTGACCCAATCTACTCCAACAGCACCTCCCAAACCCAAGAGCTCCGCCACTATGAAGGAAAAGGGAAGCAGCTGCAAGGAAACACCACCACCAGAATATAATCTGATGACACAGTAAATGTATCAAAAACTAGAAAGCATAAGTTTAAGGTGAGAGGAAAGAATTTTAGAAGGGATCTGAAGGGAAAGTCTTGTACACAGAGAGTGGTTGATATCTGGAACTCATTGCCAGAGAAGGTGGTGGAATCTGTTATAATCACTACATTTAAGAGGCTTTTAGACAAGCACTTGAAGAGGTAAGGCATAGTAGGATAGGGACCTAATGCAGGTAAAATCAGCCAGCATAATCAAAGACCCCACCCACCCAAATCATTCTCTCTTCTCTCGTCTTCCATCAAGTAGAAGATACAGTAGCCTGAGGGCACGTACCACTAGACTTAAGGACAGCTTCTATCCCACTGTGATAAGACTATTGAACGGTTCCCTTATATGATGAGATGGACTCTTGACCTCACAATCTACCTTGTTGTGACCTTGCACCTTACTGCACTGCACTTTCTCTGTAGCTGTGACAGTTTACTCTGTATTGTTGTTGTTTTTACCTGTACTACATCAATGCACTCTGTACTAACCCAATGTGACCGCACTGTGTAATGAATTGACCTATACGATCAGTATACAAGACAAGTTTTTCACTGTACCTCGGTACAAGTGACAATAATAAACCAATACCAATACCAATAAATCTGATTAGTGTAGATGGGGAAAAGGTTGGCATGCATGTGGTGGGCTGGAGGGCCCATTTCTGTGCTGCACAATGTCTTTAGAATTCATTAAAAAAATCTTGTCATAGGGTTGTACAGAGAGTCCAGGAGTGAGTTTTCTGGAAAAGCAGAGAATATTGGTAAGTTACTTTCTCTGTCTCCCACCCAGCAGCACGTCAATTCAAGTGACTGGTGGCTACCAAGTAGATGGTGATGGTTGCCATCAGGTTACAAGGTGAATCACATCAGGGAAGGATGGGGTTCGTTGGGGATTCGTTTTGTGGCCAGGATGAATTCTCTTCATACTTCTTGCTTCCCTTCAGCTGCTGATTATTTTAAAACCTAGGGAAATTGTTTCACCATTGAAAGCAAACAGCCTGTTCTCCTGATCTCTTTGTATTACATGTATAAACATTGATATATTAATCTGTATTCATTTGAAAACTAATAAAAAGATTGAAAAAGAAAAGAAAGCAAATGGCCACTAAAACCTGAGGCTCATGGGATAATGACCCACCACACAAAACAGGTTAACCTAATTCCCTACTCCAGCCCAGCCTCCAACCATCTGTCAGTCATCTACTTCATCTAAACTAGAATGAGTTGTATTTATAGTTAGGAGCCACATTTCCCAATGTTAACAATGTAATTCTCATTCATCTTGAAGGGGTAAAAGTGATACACCCCAACCTGTAAAACAATCAGCCACCAATATTTACACTGACACTTTGATATCACATATTCTTTATGTCTACTCTGAAACACAGTACAGGTAAATTGTAAATAACTTAAGGTAAGTGAGATGCAGAAATGGTGATGCAAGTATAATGTAAAAATGAATTGGACAGATTTCCAGCAAAAAAGTGCAGTAATTTCAACAAAGGCTCAATTATTCTCATCAAAATAATAAGATTAATATAAAGTTGATATTATATTTTTATTCAAATGTTATATATTACATAATATTACTTTGTTCAATTTGTTCATTGGACATGTATGCTTAATGCCACCATGTGGTACATTAATAGATAATTTTAACTTAATTATGTTCCTGAATATGACATTAAGCAACCTTTTGAGGTATTGACCTTTGAATTTAGGCTGTTTAGTGATTTTAGTTTGAACATGGTTTCTTTATTATTCTGCATTATGAGGAGAGATTAAGGGAGCTAGGGCTTTGCTCGTTGGAGAGAAGGAGGATGAGAGGAGACATGACAGAGGTGTTCAAAATATTAAGAGGAATAGATAGAGTGAACAGCCAACACCTCTTTCCCAGGGCACCAATGCTTAATACAAGAGGGCATGGCTTTAAAGTAATGGGGGGGAAGTTTGGGGAGATATCAGAGAAAGGTTTTTTACCCAGAGAGTGGTTGGGGCATGGAATGTGCTGCCTGGGGCATTGGTGGAGGCATGTACATTGGTCAAATTCAAAAGACTACTAGATAAGCATATGGAGGAATTTAAAATAGAGGGATATGTGGGAGGAAGGGGTTAGATAGTCTTAGGCAAGGTTTAAAGGTCAGCACCACATTGTGGACCGAAGGGCCTGTATTGTGCTGTACTGTTCTATGTTCTATGTTCTTTAGTGATATACAACCTCTTATTAAAAAGAATACATAATTGACAGATTACCTACTGTAAAATTACAACAGTAGGTTGCTTTTTTCAAGGACTTTCACCAATACCACTGATTTTCAACCAACAATGAAAACATTTGTTTCTAGTGACATTGACTAATATTCAAAACATAGTAACGTTTGAATAGAATATACATATTCATTTTGAAGACATTCTTAGCTAAGCTCTATGTTGAGGTCCCCTTCTAGAACTTCTAGTGTAGGGCAAGAATCATGAAATGCTTACTATCCCAAATATAACAAACTTTGAGGAAAATATTGATTGCCAATGTTCACAATCCCATAAAATGAATCACAGGTTCATCACTTCCTTCCATCCAGTCTACAGGACGTTGCATCAGGAAGGTTAATAGTATTGTCAAGGATAGCTGCACCCTGGCTATTCCCTTTTCTCTCTTCTACCTTCAAGGAGAAGCTGCAGGAGCTTGAAAATCTGGACAACAAGAATCAAGAACAGCTTCTTCTCTACTGAAATCAGGCTTCTGAATCAATCACATCTTTCACATCCCCTTCCTGGTGGTGCTGCCATGTTCTTGAACCCTTAATTCTACCTCTTACATTATTGTTACTTTAGCATTTCTTTTTGAACTACTTCAGTTTGCACTACTATGCACCTTTCCTTCGTTTTGCACTCGTTGCTGCATTTGTTGCTGTATTAATTGTTACTATAAATACTGTTTGCTCTGTGAGCTTCACACGAGGAAAGAAATTCATTGCATCTTGGTGTATATGACAATAAACTAATCTGAATCTGAACCTTAAGAAGATGGTGTGCACCAACACAATCCTGTCACACTGCAACAGAAAAAATACTATCATAATAAAGGCGTGAGAGTACCCCTGGTACAAGGTAGAAAATATTTGCACTTAAAGCAGAAACAAGATACATCACTCCATAAAGTGAGCTATTAGGACTCATGTATAGATCTGGGAAATTCCACATGTATGGAAGGAAATTCATAGTAGGAAGTGACACTGACCCCAAGAGCAAATACACAAGAAAACCCTCTGCACATTGCAGCAAGGCTACAAAGATTAATTTTGAGTTTCAGAATTATGTTTTCTCTCTGAAATACAAACAAGGAAAAGTAATGGTGTTAGCAAATGCAGTATCACATTCTTCTCCACAGTGGAAGCATGAGATAAGAGATGTAGTTGTGAAGATATACTTTATACTGGTTAGTAAACATGACACCATCAAAGTTGAGTAAGATCACAGGTGAGACTGACTTGGTGAAGATTTACAAATGCTTCCTCAGCAAGTGATTTAGGGTGCCCCAAAGAAAATCACAGCTAGGAGTGAAATATTATTGGTCAATAGAAATTACATCTCACTGTAAGATGGTATTCTAATAGCTGAAGTTAAAATCATCATATCCAAAAGATATATGAAGGCTACATGACATGAAGAAATGCAAGCTAAAATATAAATTAGCTGTATACCAGATTGACATTTACAAAAGTACGAAGAGAATGAGGGCAAAATGCTGTGTATGTCAGAATTCCAAAGTACATAACAAAAGGAGATGATGGCTACTGAGATACTGTGGCATACTGTGGGAGTGATTTGTCCACACAGCACCAAGAATCATTTCTTTTTATTATAGCAAATTCTCATTCAACAGACCAACCAAAGACTTGAGAGTCTCAACAATTACAGCATCATCTTTTTGTTTTGCAGAACAAGGGATTCTTGAGAAACTAGTGTGTTACAATGGAACCCAGTTTGCACATAGAAGATTTGCAGAACATTATGGGTTCACCATTGTGATCTTTGGTCCATACTCTCCATGAGGGCATGATTTCATGGAGAGGTATGTCATGTCAAGAGAACCTTTATCAAATGCAGAGAAACAAAGGGAGACTCAAATGTTTGACTTATTGTTGCTCCAGGATACATCTCTAACACTGACGTAAATCACCAATTGAGCTAATAATGACAGAAAGTACAAGACAACTTTGCCGAGCAAAATATATCCTCTGCAAGATAAGAAGTAAGGCAATGGACAGACTGGTGGACTATAATAGAAACCATCACAACAACAGCCATTGGAAGGGCATACAGTGGCTGTGTGTGCAGGAACCAGTTATGAAAACCAGAACCCAGCTGAAGTTCTCAAGAAAGTTAATATCCCGTGAACCATACATGATCAAGACCTAGATGGCCCTCAGTTGAGATGGAACAGAATACATCTCCAGCATACACTAGAACTGATAAAACAAAGTGTATCAGCAGAAATAATGCAAACCAACAACATTAGCAGCAACATCAAGTGTAACTTCTAAACCAAGAATAATGGACAACACAGCACCGGTGCAATGCACAAACTCACCACAGAGTATTGACTACATTCAGAGCCACCCCTTACCCCTGAGCAGTAATATGAATGATGCTTTAAGTACCATGACAAGTAATAATATTTAAGTTCAATTTTAAAATAGATTATACAAGTTATTTTTTTAAAGAAAACAGACTGGGAGAAGATAAAACAAAGGAAAATAGATGTTTATTTTGCAAGAATGAATAGGGATTTATAATGTTACAAGCACTTGTACCACATCACTCATTAATGCACTATATTCTGTATGCGAAATACACATTGTACCCCTCAGCAGCACATGGTCCATAGTTTGAAATTAGTTTGAGTTTAAAGTGTAATTAAGAAATGGACCCCAGGGAACAACAGTTTTATCTATCTTTTTTCAATAAAAATGCCAAATGTGACAAAAAAATCTAACTTGAAGGAAAATTGCATTTTCAGTAAATTTCCACATACTTAGGAGCATGACATGACTTCTGCATTTTTACACCTATAATCTATTATAGAGTATTGTTTAAAAACAAGCCACTGCTAATTAAAAAAAAGTGATAGGGACAGGCCTGCCTGACCCTTCGGATTTTACTTAAGGCACAATTTATAATGATTTCTTTTAGCAGTTAAAAACCCCACACTGTTGCTGGTTACGGTTGGTTACAGACACAGATAGATACCCTGGTCATGACTAAGGTGCCAAGATTTTTACACAAAATTCATGTTTAGAATTTGACATTTGACAGTAAAAGACTAAAAGCAAATAGTGTCACAAACCAGCAACAAAAGAAACACACTGAGCATGATTCAGTGTTAAAAAACTATTTTATTAATCACTACTTATGATAATACGTAAAATAAAAGTTTAAAAAAAAATGTTAGTATGTTAGAATTCAAGAATGTTAAACCTCGAACGTTAACCCCAAAACTAAACTCGTCGTGTGTGTGTGACAAAGTCCAAAACTCCCAGTTCCTGAATGGTTCTTAAAGTTCAGTTCCACAAGCCATAAGGTGAAACATGAGCAAGGGCTTCTTCAACAACCACCGTTGTCTGAAGATAAGATGTAGATGTAGAAAAACATAGAGAGAGTACATACGAAATCCAAATGTTCCACGATGGAACCCAAACGACACTTCAGTGTTTACTCGGTAGTGACTTCCTCACCCCGAAAAGCATCCGAACCGTGGTCGTCCACACACAAATACCTGTTTCCTTCTACAGGTCAGCAACAAAGTGAACTCCACCGGATTACTTCCAACTTCCATACATGGATTTCAGTGGCAAACACAGTTATTATTTCTCATCCATCGATAGAGAAAACAAGCAGGCTGGTGTCTCTCTCCCTTCTCTCTCTCTCCTTCTTCTTCTTCTGACTTCTTCAACAACGTCATTATGTCCTTTATCTTCTATTGACGTAAGCACGCCCCACACGCACATACACACACACTCTCTATCTTAAAGGGACTTTCACTGAGTCCGTAACAATAGAAGGATATGACCCAAGAGGGTTAGATTTAAGAAGGTTATTGGCAGATCTACTGGCTCATAGGGGTTAATATGCATTTCAAATTTTTATATAAAGTTTCAGTATTTTTGTGTGTACGTATTTGATTGGATTCAATGACTCCATACACTTTCTTCCCCCACTTCCTCCCCTACTCTCTCCAAGCTCCTGCTTTTGAGATACATTTCTTGCTTCATTGAACCAAATCCCTGAATACGTGAACTTCTACAGAGTAGGTGATGTTTTGAATTGTTTCTTTTATTCAACCACTGTTCCTCACTTTTTCAAATTTGTTGTCAACAGCTCTTTTCAAAAAAAAATACTCAACTTCTCTATACCTAAACACTAGGCTTCTTCCCAACTTCTATTACAGTTTCCTCTCTAAGCTCAATAAGCACGTTATTGCTTCCTGAATCTCTTAACTCTTGACATGAATTTCTTTAGTTGGGTTACTTATCCTGTCAACAGCACAGATACAGTCCTAATCTAAGTACTAAACTAATCACTGCAACTGTGCCCAAATACATTAGTTTTCCTCAACTCTATCTAGTCTTTGACATGATGAAAAATGTCATTCCCCTCCAATGTATCTCCTCCATTGCAAAGCTCAATGGAAATACCCTTATTGATTCCTCTCTCATGTATCCAATTGTTGCTGTAACAACTAAGTCAATGCCGCTTTTAATCTGCAAGCAATCCTTTGGTGAGATCAACCACAAGTATAGCATCAGCTTTTACATGCATGCTTATGGGCCTCAGTTTTACCTTCCACCAGTCTTGCCAACCCCTCACTTTCCATTTTGGTAGATTGCCCATTCACCATCCACTCTTCTATAAATCACAATTTCCTCTTGTTTAGATTTCTTTGAAGAAAGAACAGTGTGTAAAAAATAGTGGAATCAAAAGCTTGCATCTATGAAAATGCAAATATCACAAATTAAGAAGACATAGCCCCCACCCCCCAAACTCTTTTCATTGTCTCATGATGAACTGTAGGTAGGTGTTCTTTGATAAATAAATGATTCTGTTATGTTTAGCCTCTGTTCATTGTTTGATTTATCATCTGAACCAGGTATGTTGTTCCATTAGAAACCTCAGCTGGAACTAGTTCACATTAGCAACCTCAGCTGGAACTAGTTCAGTGCCAGTTCATTGACTATAACCTATTGGTCACTGACTATGGCATCACGACCCAAACATTGCAGCACTTCTCCAAATCTTCAATATATCACTAATTTTATCTCGTAACATGATACCTTATACCTTTGTTAAGTATACAGTACAGGTGAATGCTTAAAATTATTTATGCTTAAATAATTTTTGCCACAAAAGTTAAAATTAAACTTACAAAGCAGATTCATTGCATTTATATGAAGCATTGTTGAATTTTTATTTATATCTGAATAGTAGATAAATAGATTAAAAGTTTACAGAATGCAATGTTGAAAATTATGTGGGGCAAAATAAATATTTTTAAATATCTTGATGAATGTTTCTGGAGAATTTGCCTGATGTCAAAAGGTAAAATTTAATGGGTTTTGATTTCTGAAGTGAGAAATTATTTAAGATTTTTTTTAGCCTTGTTTCTTTATTTCAATTATTAATGGTAGTCTTTATAAAAATAATTAAATATTTAGTTAATTAAAATATAATAATTTTAATCTTTGTTTTGTATGAATTTTAAAGGGTAACTCCATTTGAAAACAGTGTCAACCAACCTTGCAGCTGGGTTGACAATGAAATCATCTCCATTCTCTTCCAAAACTATTTATTATCTGTCACTGGTCCGAGTTCAAATAACCTTTGCCACTCATTTCTTTTTCTTTGTTTCAGAGACTTCAGTTTAGTGCCTTATCTAACAAACAGAGCCTCTGGAAAATGTATCACTCTTTCAGTAATGCTGTCTTTGGACTGGGAATTGAAACCTAACTTTCTGAGTGTGCTAATAACTAGAATGACATTAAATCAATGGTCTGCCTAAACCACTTGAAAATACCTATATCAATTTATTTAATGATCTAAATGTATTATTTCTTGTTTTGTATCCTTGTTGGTATGCTTAAAGTGGTTGCTCCATTCCCTGTTTCCACTACTTTCTTCTTAGTTAAATGCAAGAAGGAATTAGTAATCCAAAATTGACATGTTAATTGACAGGGGTGCATATAGTCTTGTTGTAGAAGTAATCTAATTGAAATATGTCTTCTTCAATAGCATATACATGATTTCCTCATCATGATTCTATTGTTTCATCAAGGCACTGTGATGGGTGATAAATCCAGCCTTGGTGATACTCCTGACATCAAAATAATAATAAAAGAAGATGTTAGTTTACTCATATTCTATTAAATGCGATCTTTAGTGACTGATCTCCTGAAGTGAATGTTTGTCTTCCTTGAAGTATAAAGAATAGAATTTGAAAGATGATGGAATCAGGTTTGGCAATGTACAAAGTATCTAACACTGACTAATTCAGACATTTTTCTAACCTGTACTGTAGAGCAAGAAGCATCCATTTATTAGTTCTGCCTAGGTTACAACTACTTAACTAGGCAGCTTAATAACTTTCACAAATAAATTATTCCTTTAGCATTTGTAACTAAGAAAGCATACTTCAAACTTAACAAAGTATAAAAAGATGAATTTATAAATGTAAAAGAAACCTGTTACATGGTATAGATTAAGAAATAAAACTGGCATAAAAGAAATTAGATTAGATTAGTTTATTGTCATATACACCAGGGTGCAATGAATTTCGTTCTTCCCATGTAGCTCACATAGTAAACAGTATACATGGTAATACTAAATACAACAACAAGCGGGAAACAGCAGAATGGTGCAAAGATTGTTGTGCGGTCTGAAGTAGTACAAAAAGAAATGCTAAAGTGACTATTATGGAATAACCAAGAGAGGTAGTGGTAAGACTACAAGAATGTAGCAGCACCACCAGGAAGGGTATTATATTGTTCATTTTTTATAGGGGCTATTTTTGAACATTTTATTATCATATCTACATTTAAACGTACTGAGTGTCCAGATAATTCTGCTTGTACACTGCATAGGTTCAAATTTTGGGTGAAAAACTGAAAATGCTGAAAGCACTCAGTTAGTTAGGCAACACGTGGAAAAAAACCAGAGTTAATCTTTCAGGTTGAAGACCCATTATCAGAACTGGCCTCTGCAGATTTTTGATCTTCAATTCAAGTTTTGGAGACTGAAGAGCAGGCAGGTATGTGTAAGCACCAGTGCACAGAGCTTTGCACAAGTGCACTAGGCAGTTCAAACACAATGCTACACAGGTGGCAAACTGAGTCCAAGATCAGGAGCTGTATCTCCACTGATTATGACTGAAATATTACAGCAGTGCAATACTTGTAAACACATGCAGGATAAAAGGGCTCAGCAGCCTGTTGTCTGGGAATAGCAAGATGCTTTATACATCCCAAATGGTAGCTACAATGTGCACACAGAACAGCAGTGCAAATTGTACCAGGTGCCATGCTGCTGAGAGAAGCAGCATGCTCGGTCAGTGACTGCCAGATGAATGCAGAGTAGGTAGTTCCCAATGTCAGTCAGAATATTCAGTGCTGGCACTGTTACTTCAGAGCTTAATGCCACAGCTAAATCCCTATCTTAAATTTACACAATTGAAGTACATTCAACAACAGAAAGAACCCCAATACTCCAACCATCTCCCACCCCTCCTCCACCCCTAGCATTACTTGAAGGGATGGTACGACATGTTGTGTGATTTCTTCTAGCTATTGCTACCATTAGGAATGGAACATCCTTCACATGTAATGGAGGTAGCAGCCATTCATACAAACAAGAACTAGTCTTCATGAACTATTTTAAAATATAAACTACAAGCAGTAATCAGTTTTGAAATTAAAAGCACAGCTAGGTTAACAAACAGTACTATCTGCAGATAACACACTGCTGGCCCACAGCAGGAGGCTACTCAAGATTTATGGTTTGTAAACTGACAGACCGTGAGGCGTTCTCATATGTATCGACCAAACGTAAGACAAGGGGGCTATGTTACTGGCTACATCAAAGGAGTCATCAGATATCTTCAGCTAAGTTATTTTGCACCATTGTGAGAGAGATCAAGGAAGGTTCCAGGTCAGACATTATTGTGTCACATAGCACACCAAACATGGTCATAGGCATACTTGTTCTGTCAATCAATAACTGGGGCATTTGTGTACCCAGAGAGTCAGCCCTCACAGCACTAATTTTGAATGTCTGGGTTTCTGTCCTCAGAAACTTTTAGACCATTCATAAAAACTACTTTGTCCCAGGTGTTTGAATATTCAGAAGAATATTCTTGAAAATTGAGATGTGCTTCCATTGTAAACAAGCAATTCAGTGGAACCATTTATCTACACCCAAAATATTGATGTAAGCCATGCAAGTGCAACTATAGATATTATATTTAATCGCCTGCTGTTATTTTTCTTCTTACGAGTATAAAAACTCAATGTTCTGGGAGATTCTACTGAGAGATTCTCCTAGGAGAGAGTCTTCCATCAGATCTCCTCCTGAACGTTTGCTCGTGTTGCTTAAAGCCCTTTTACATCTGCAGCTCCAGTCTCCATGTGGCTCATTCAAAGTTACAACAGCTACGATTTCACAAGTGTTTCATGGTTCTTACACCACTCCCTCTCATCCCCCCTGCCCCACCCACCTACCTTACCCCCCCACCTGAACTCACCTATCACCTGCCAGCTTGTGCTCCTCCCCCTCCCCCAACCTTCTTATTCTGGCTTCTGCCCTCTTCCTTTCCAGTCCTGATGAAGGGGTTCGACCCGAAATGCCGACTGTTTATTTCCCTCCATAGATGCTGCCTGACCTGCTGAATTCCTCCAGCATTTTGTGTGAGTTGCTCCAGATTCCAGCATCTGCAGGATCTCTTGTGTCTCCGTGTTTCATGGTTTATAGATTTATTTCAAGTAGCAAAATCTAAAAGGAATGTGCAGCAGGTATTGAAGGGCTTCAAGGCTTCTGTGTGATCGAGATGTTCCCTGACATTGGTGCATTAGTAGCCACTTTCCTGGAAATAGCATGTGACTGGGAAAATGGGCAGAGGGCACTCAGAGCAGGACGTTGTTGGAAGAGACTACATCTCCCCATAATTCAAGGAATATATATTGTCCTTAAACTTGAGTGCAAGATTCTGACTTCATGTTGGCACAAATTACCTGGACACAGCTACAAGTAGTACGGTTTCCTGGTTCCCGGAGAGGTGATTGCCGCAGTACCATAACATTACATAAAATTAAACATGTGACACATAACAGATGAAATGACAAAGCTGACAAGCAACAGGGCAGCTGTAGTCATCTTCTTCTTGTCATCTTGATCTGGTCAGAGTGTGGAGCCAAGCCAAACAAATATATGAGATCCACCATAAAAACTTCAGACTACTGCCCTCTCCTTTCTCTTGGATTCTGCTCTGTGCTGTCTGCTTTTATGGGTTTTAGCTTTGTACAAAATCCTATGTCAAGTTGGTGCCTTACTCCTTGACACAGAATGCAAACATTTGCTAAGATTTCCACTGCACCAAACACTTCATTGTGCATACCCCGTAGCTTTCTTCTGTAGCCTGGCTCAGGGAAGTCACCAGTCTGACTCCTCTGCAGCAGGGCACATGCATGGCTTTGCCCTCTAGTGAGTTGGCACCATCGTTATCCTTGCCCTGTATTATAAGGCTGGTCAGTCATCCCTGCCAGTTCACCATGTACATGACCAAACTCTGTAATGTCCCTTCATTGCTTACACCAGTGGTTGCAAATCAGAAATTGGGTGCCTGTGCATCTTTGTCCTTTTGTTGCTTCTATGCTGCCCGGAACATGCTAAAATGCACAAGTGGTAAGGCCGTAGTGTGAGGAGGCAGTGAAGGAAGAGGTGCATACTTAGACCATCTGCAGTTTGTAAATTAGAAGAGAGTTCTGATGAAAGGTCTTTTACTTGAAATGCTAACTGTTTCTCTTTCCACAGATGCTGTCTGACCAGCATTTTCTGTTTATATTTCAGAATTCCAGCATTTGCAGTTTTTTTTTTGATTTTCATTGAGAATTTATTTTTAACGGGAGGTTGAATTTGAGAAGGAGGTTTAGGAATAAAACAGCATGATCTTCAATGGTTTCAACTCAGCTGCTGGTTATTGTCTTGGCAATAAGTGTCCCAGTAATGGGCAGAACCATCTGCCCATGGTGGATTGATGTGAAGCTGCACCTTTTCCCTTGCAGTTAGTTGCCACTGCCTCCTGTTGTGCACCACTTTTTCCTGCAGAGAGAGGTAAATATATCAGCGAATGTTGTATATTGTGTTTGGGTGATCTGGCTCTCATGGTTGAATAGCTGATAGTTTGTCCTCGCTGTGAAATATGGGTGCTAAGATTAAGACCAGCAAACTATCTAATTCCACTTGTCTTCTGGGAGCTTGTGTGTGTTAATATTACAACACATTCTAGCAATTACATTTGTTTTAGTTTCCAAATCTTGAAATAACCTGAAAAATTCTGCAATTCATAATTGCCTACACTCCTAAATTTGGAAGCAAAATCTTAAGAATATTGTAACTAACCTTTGAAGTCATTAAAACAAGTAGCTATAAGAATTTGACTTTTTCACTCAGGTTTTTTGGAAGTAAGAAAAAATTTCTAAACACGAAAGGGAACTCTTATACAAATGGCAGCTGATGCTAATTCACACTGCCTCCAAAATACTGAATGTACAGAATTACTTACCAACTAATGCATTAGTGCAATTAACATCAGTAAATAAGTACCATGCAAACTTAAAAGTACTTACGAAGTATTAGATGTTCAAAATAAATACAGCCAATAGAAAGCTGGTCAACGTGAAATTTTCAGGGAAATAAATCCTTGAGATAGACAGTCAAATGGAACAAGACAATTAATTAACATGAAGAACAAATGGAAGTATGGAACAAAAAAAAGAGATCAACAAGAGCAGCATTTTAGATATTATAATGACATTCTACACATGCATCTAAGCACAGATATGTATCTGTAAATTGACAATTTATGCATTACCTGCATTCTTAGGTACAGGGTTAGAGTCATTTAGTCCTTCAAGCCTGTTCCTCCATTCAATGAGATCATGGTTAATCTGCCATCTAACTCTATATGGGAGATAAATATCCATCAATCAAAACATTAAAATGAGCTGTTGATTTTGCATCAGCTACTGTTTGTGGAAGAGTCCAAAACTTCCACCATGTTTAGTGTTTAGAAATTTTTCTTTGCTTGATTCTTGAAAAAATGTAGTCAAAAAGTGAAAATCCTATAACCAGCTGTCTGGTTGACTTGAATGATTATGGTTACAATCTTCACAAGGTTTTGCCTTCAGATTAAGCATGTTGAAAATTAGTGGTGTTAGCAATTGAATTATTAGCAGCATTTTCCCGTTATTACAAGCTGTGAAAACTAAAACAACTGAGTTAAAGGATAACATGCTTCCACTTCAGTTATGTGGGTTCTGAGCTAGCTGATGAGGCCGATGTAGAATCAGCAGTCTCTGCCAAGAGTGGAACAGAAGACACTTGATGGGGTAGGCAGGTGGGCAATTTGAGAGGTGGTGCACTCTTTCCGCTATTTACATGGGCTTATGGGTGCCTCTTTTGAATGAATTGGAGATTCTCAATGCCATCTTAAATGTTCTTTCTCCATTCTGAGTGGTCATGATTGAAGGATTGCCAAGGGACCATGGAAATGTTACACTTTTTCAAGTAGGTTTTGAGAACATCCTTGAATTATATGCTCGGTCCAGCTGGGATGCAATTCAGAATAGAGTGTCTTTTCTGGAAGTTTGTGTCAGGCACGCAAACAAAGTGGCCTACTCATTGGAACTTACCGAGTATAATTAGGAGCTTTAATACTGGAGAATATTGGACTGGGAGCCATACAGATACACCAACATTAGTTTCCTTAACCTGCCATTGGTTGTAGAGGATTTTGTGGAGACAACATTGCTGGTATCTCTCCAGTGCTTTGAGGTGTCTACTGTAGGTAATCCATGACATAGAAGCATACAGAACGATAGTGATCACTGCTGCCCAGCAGACCATGAGTTTTGTGTCGATCTGATGTTTTAATCTTTAAGCACACTTTTCCTCAGATAGCCAAGGCTGGTGTACTGAAGGGTAGGGAAAAAATTCAAGCTTTGTTGAGAGATAGATCCCAAAATATGGGTAGTACTCCATGTTTTCCATGATCTCATGGTGGGCCCTATTGCCAGGAGGCACTGTTCGACAGCTGAGATGGGTTGATGGAAGACCTTTGTTTTGCAGATATTGAAGTGAAAGGCCCATTCTCTCCAATGCTTCAATGAACAAGTCGATGATGACTTTGACTTAATATTAGGCCTCTGAACATATGTGTATGCAAGTGTCATCTGCAGACTGTAGCTTGATGATCAGTTGATGTAGCCATGGTTCTAGATTTACAGAGTGGGACAAGAGAAAAAGAATTAAATATTTTAAAAGGGAGTTGTGCCAGATGCTGGAAACTTGGTTGTCTAAGAAAGAAGCTTGGTAGAGGCCAAACACCAAGTGATCACTTGTTTGTTGACTGAAGCACTTGAGCTGAATATCTGCAAAGTAAGGTTGGCATAGGTTGAACAGTTTCCCATTTGCTGTTTTTGATCTCATAAAGCCCTTTGACTTTATCAGTTGAGAGGGACTGCTGAGCATTTTGCTCAAATTTGGCTGCCTGCTGATATTATCTCCATCTTACATGAAGGCATGCAATCTGACATCTAAACCAATGGGACAACAACAAATTCAGTCTTAGTCCAGGCTGATGTCATGCAAGGCTGTGTCATCACCACAACACATTGCATCAATCTTTCTTGCTGCAATGTTGCAACTCACCTCCAATAAGCTTTTGTCTCAAATAAGGCTAATCTACAAGCCATGTTAACGTCTGGATAAAGAGAGTGGTTCTAGAAGCTTTTTATGATGGTTAAATGAGGGCCCTACATTACTTTAGAAACCTTTTCTGAAATTTCTTTGTCCCAAAGCCTGACTTGCTTCTTAGATACCTACAACATTAACAAGCAGCTGAACTTCCTTAGTGAACATTGTTCACTACAAAGGAATTATTTAGTGAACATTGTCTTCATGCAAGAATATTGCTGCTCTTTCCTCTTGGACTATATATTAACTTTTGGCAGTTGTTATTACTATTATCTCCATTGCTCTCACTAGTACAGGAATGCCTTCTCACAGCAATCCAGCTTTATCATCTGCCACAGTCATATCTAGGTTCTCAAAGCAACATTAATAGTTGTTTACCAATGATCTTCCCTGCTGTGCTTCTTTTCTTAAACTACCAAGTTACCAGCATCTGGTGCAATTGTCTTTTAAAATATTTAACTCTTATTCTGACATCCACTCTATAACTCCAAGATCTTCTTCCAGTCTTGCTCCCTGTGTTATGATCTGTATTTAATTCAAATGTAAAACCTCCATGTAGTCTAGATCCAGGTCATTTAAACAACCACACTGACACACTTAGTATTGATTATTATTGGTGCATGTACTGAGATACAGTGAACAGCTTTTGCTTGTGTGCCATCCAGTCAGATCATGCCTTACATAAGTACATCATGGTGGTAAAAAGAAAAACAGAATGCCGAATATAGTGTTGTAGTTTCAGGGAAAGTGCAATGCAGGTGGACAAATAAAGTGCAAGGACAATGACGAGATAGATTTGGAGACTTACACTCACATTACTGATGCACAGTTTTGAAATGTCTTTGTAGCAAAATAATTTAACTATGTAGAAGGTATCCAGTAATTTTTTTTCTTCTTAGACTGTACTTTGCGATTAAGGAGGTCTTGCTTCCACTCCAATTTTGTGGGTTCTGAGATGACTGATGTGGCATCTTTTAGAACCATGGACTCCTCCACAGATGGGGCAGGAGAGGCCTTGTTTGTGAGGTGGTCTGCTCCTTCTGCTATTTATACATGGCTTCTGAGTATGCTCTTTGCAGAGCATCAAAGTTCTCAGTACCATCTGAATGCTCCTTCTCCACTTTGAGTAGTCAGGGGCCAGGGATTCCCAAGAATCAGCATGGACATTTCATTTTTCAAGGAGTATTTTCCTTTGTCTGCCTGGTAATCTCTTCCTGTGACAGTGCTTGTGTTAGGATGACTGTTTTGGCAGTCATCAGGCATACAAATGACATGGCCTGCCCAACATAGATGACTGATATAACTACGACCCCCATGTAGTTGATGTTGGCCTAGGACAGGTCATTGACATTGGTATACTTATCCTTCCAGATGACTTAGAGGATTGTGTGGAGAAAGTGTTAATGCTATTTTTTCCAAGGCCTTAGATGACTGTTGTAGGTAATCTAAGTGTCAGAAGCATATAGGAGGACAGAGAAAGTCATCGCCAGGATCCTCCTCAACCACCTCCTTCCTTTGGCTGAACTGCTCCCCCATTCTCTGTGTGGATTCAGTCCACCAGAGGTGCAGTGGACCTGATCTTCACCGAGCAACAAGTCCAAGAAAAATGCAGAGAGCAGTGCCAGCCACTGTACACTGTCTTTACTTGACCTCACAGAAAACTTTGAGTGCATCAGTTGGGTGAGACAGTGGAACAGCCTCTCAGTTTGGGCTACCCAGAGAAATTCATCTCCTCTTACACTTGGTCCATGATAACATACAAGCCATAATCAATGGGTCTACAACAGAACCATTCTCAACGACGACTGATGTGAAAGAAGGCCACCTCATTGCCACAACATTTTTCTCCATCTTTCTTGCTGCGATGCTGCATCTCACCTCCAACAAATTTCCAAGAACTAATCTTCAGAACTAATGGAAAACTGTTCAGCTTCCAGTGACTACTCGACAGAACCAAGGCACCAGAACCTGAGTTATCCTGTTGCAGTATGCAGACAGCACTTGCTCTTGTGCTCACTCAGAGGCTGAGCTCCTGACCATCAACAATGCTTTCACTGGATGGAACTTCCACTCAACATCTGCAAGGCAAAGGTCCTCCACCACCCTGCCCCTGCCGCACAACACTGTCCTCTGACAGTAAAGCTTCATGGTTAGACCTGGCAAAGATGGGCCACCTTCCACATCGAGGAAGGCAGACATCAAGGATGACACCGTCGCCTTCAGTGCACGGCACAACCTTCCGCCCATTGAATAAGAGAGTATTTGAAGATCAAGGGCTCAGATCTCAGCAGTGACCCAGTAATTGTGGATCGTTGACTACAGGACCCACATGAGCAAGAGACACAGAAACATCCATGCGGCTTCCAATTCGCTGTTCTCCAAATTTGTTTTCAATACTTATGGTGTTGGATGTGGGGAAGAGGGCGATGGCGGAGGGACTAGGAATGACTCACATTGCACCGACTGCATTGAACTGTGTGAATTAACTACCCCGGTAAAGAATCTGACCGGAATATTTTACCTTCCTATTCGCCGAATCTGATTTCTCCTCAAATTTTTGATCTCAGCACAAAGAGAATCTTGGTGAGATTATTCAGCAATCGCTGTAGGCAGCACTGCCAGTGATTAATGAAATGTTTTCAAACGCTTTTTGGAAGTAACGGTTCATTAAAACAAAGATTTTAACATTAAAACAAAGCCAACGAGTTGTAAAACAAACTTCCCACTGCACAGAGAAACCAGCAACCAGGGCAACTCTTTTATGTCAGAGAGAGAGAATTCTGAAAGCTGCTGGATTGATTTAAGTGGTTGTCTTTGGGAGAGCATATTTAGTTTAAATAACTATCGGATCGTCGGTTTACAGCTCGTGAAAGTTATTTCGGGATAAAAATATCAGATGCTGAAATGATGTTGGGGTAAAAGAATAACGGTCTGTCACAAGTTTAACTGGACAAATTCAAGAACAATGTCAGTTCTTCTTATCATTCCATGGTGTCACCAGCTACCAGAACCTACAATTGTATTTATTCTACTAGTCCATGGAAACTGATGCTGAACACATTTTCCTCTAAATTCCGTGTCTTGAAATGATCTTAGAGTCTGCCATTTTGAAATGTGGATCAAATCCACCTATGAAGCAAAAAATGTTACTTAGTCGTTTAAACTTTCCTTCGATTGCTGGAAAACATTGTGCGAAGTAGAAAAAACAGCAAAAAAACCTAAACTTCAATCTTCAGACTGCCCATTACACTCAACCCGTGCAGTTTGTACAGCACCTGTGTAAAGCATCGCAATGTTACTGATGCCGCTTTCGCAATCCATTTATACTGTCAAGGTTTGACTTGACTGGATAAATGTCTGCATAATTTCGTTTTTGCAAACAGTTCTGGTCCTGGGAATAGTCCATGGGCACAAATAAATAAAACTGAATGTAACCTACCAGTCCAGACATGCCTGGCCTGGGGAAATTACTGTTGAAAATGGCAATTGTTAACTTCTGCTGAAGGCATCAACAAAGTGTTCCGGAATAAAATGAAAAGAAAACTCAAGTCTTTTCGTGTAACTTTCAACTGTATTCGTAGGGGAGTGGGATCGCTGGCTGGCCCTGACAGTCTCCGATAATACTGGGGAAGCAGACCAGTTAAATCGCTTATTCCCAGTATATAGGCAAAGCGGAATCAATGTCTTCTCTCGAAGCATTCTGAAGTAGTATGGCCATAAACGGTGGCTGGGAGAAATTCCTTAATTGCGTCAAAGGGGAAAATAAATTTTAATTTAATCAGAAATATTTCACTACTTTGCTTAAACGGATTGTAATCGTCCGTCTGTCTGAGGGTATGTTGGACTCGGCTGTACTTTGGAAATGTTCAGTCATCCTGCTGAATGGTGATACATTGAGACCTATTTATTGCCTTTTGACGAGTTCTTCAATATAAAGGAAAACCACATATATACAATACATTGTTTTGCGTCGGCATAGTAAACTAATGGATAACAAGTCGGGTTAACATATGAAGTGCCTTGTAGGCAAGTAAACTGCTGTTTGCTAAAATGAGACCTCTTGCAGGCAAATTAAAACTGTGGACCGTGTCCTGTTAAAAAGATCAGAAACTACTCTCACATCTTAATATGTCACAAAGCATGCTAAACTTCGCGTCTCTTGCATAAACGTGCGATGAAATGTAACATGCAAGGTTGAGAGATTTTCCCTGTGGAGTCCCCGTCTCCCATCAGAACAACAGACCAAAGGGTGCAAGACTGGTATCTCCCGGAGTACACGCACGCTAACCGATGGGAAAAGACAAACCCCAAACCACGTTTTAATTAATAAACCACTAACTGTGATCCATAATTATTAAAATGTATGTATTAACACCATTCAGTGTGCCTAACATCTCTGCTAACCATTAATAAAGCACAACAGCTGTTTGCTTACGGTGGTGAATAATTACAAGGAAATAGGCAACAATTTGCCCCAATTTAAGTTCTGGCAGAAAATGTTTTGTGATTGAGAGAATGGCACATTAGTGACAACTTAGTCTCTCTCTCTCTCTCCCTCCCCCCCTCTCCCTCCCTTTCTCTCTCTTTGGGCTGAACAGTGACATCACCAGGCAGAGTTAATAAGGTGGGGTATAGGCAGACTCTGCTCTCAGGTACTCGAATCTCTTCACCAGGAAACAATGCAGAGATCACCCATAGAAAAAGCCAATGCCTTCTCCAAACTCTTCTTCAGGTAAGATCAAACGTTACGAAGCCCAAGCCACCTCTCGTTAGCGCGCACTGTCTAGTTTCCATGGCAAAACAAAACTTTCCAAGGTGAAACTTTTACAGTAGTTCTCATTTTTTTTTATTAAACTGCCGAGAGTTTTTTCTCTGATTAGTAGATCAGCTCCCCGGTCACCCCACGCGGGCTGCTCTCTGTGAGCTGAGCACTTTACGCTGTTTTTTGTTTTGTAAATTCAGCGATATCCTGGTTAGCAGATAAAGAAACTCGAAACTTCTGACAAACATTTGTTACAGTTCACTTGCTGGTAACAACTCCTACCAGCTACACTGACCTTTCCAAGCCTACTGTTTGCAAGTCAGTCCGCAAGGGCTGCCAAGGCTAAAGATTTCTTTCACATTACTACCGAGACTTCTCGCTATCCTAAGCAGCGTGTTCCTTGAAGTCTGAATTCTCCAAAAAACATTCGAAACTTTTTTTATGACATGCATAGACCCTGACGGTCAGAGGGCAAAAAATCACGAGTTCATTTCGACATTCATTGTTGTAATAAAAAGGAAGATAAAATGATTATTGACTTTTTAAAAACAAATATCGTTAGATTTGCAGCTGCATGAGAAAGATTTGAACAAAATTTGTCGCTCGGATGTGCGTTACAATTAGTCGCTTGGCACATTGCGAAGAATGTGGTCGTGTGCAGAAATCATGTGTACGTATGGTTTCAGGTGCAGGCATTTATAGGGATGTAAAATCTGTTTATTTTTCAAGAATAGAATATTTTGTGTCCAAGGTGAACTCGATCAATTCTGCAGCGGACAGCAATTGTACAGTTTCTATTGGTGATAGTTCTAAATCTGAAAGTCAACTTATTGACTGCCTTTGTGGGACAATCATTTGTCAGTCCTTCAGTTAAAAAACAATGCTAAATAGTTACTAAATGGCAGTGGTAACACCTTTCAAATTGTAAAGTTTAAGCATATTTGTGTGATAACCTGGAATTCCGCCAATCAAATGGCAGAATCCCTTCGAGTAATCACATCCTAGAATTTCAATCAATCAAATTCTCCATTTATTCAGTCAATCAGATTCCCAAACCATGAAACAATGGATTCAAAACAAATTACTTATTTTATTTTGGATGTGTTCAGTCGGGGGAAAATGACATTTCACAGCGTATTAAGAAAATATTTCCCCCTAAGAGAGGCTTTAAGCATAAACTTGTTAATTGGAGAACTAGACACTAAGAAACAGAAGCAGAAATCGGCCTCAGTTCCGTTTTCCTGTCCAATCCCCACAACCATGGATTCCTTCATCGTCCAAAAATCTATTTCATTCTTAACAATAACCAATCACTGAGCTTTGATAGCCTCTGAGGTGGAGAATTCCAAAGATTTTGCTGTTGCAAAACAACTCATTTCACGTCATATAAGACAGTGATAATAAACCTGATTCTGGATTCTGAGACTCACAACGCTTTGAGAGAATAAATTCCTCCTCTCATTTTTAAGATGTCAAATAATTATCATGAATCTGTGCCTGTCTTCCACCAGAGGGAAGATTCTTGCAATACCTATCCTATCAAACTTCCACAGAATCATAAATGCTTCAGTCACAACACCCCTCATTCTTATGAAGTCTAGAAAGGATAGCCTCATGGTGCCCAGTCTTTTCTCTTAAGATAACTCCCCATTCTGAGTGAATCTTCGCTCCATTGCCTCTCCATTTTCTTTATTAAATAGGCATTTGATAAGTACCATAGAAAAACTGTTATAAATCCTATATGTGACAGATGTAAATCGAATGTGGCTTCTTTGACACATATGTTTTGGTCCTGTCCTCTTTTGGAAAGATATTGGAAAGATATTTTTAACATTATTTCAAATGTAATGAAGATTGATTTACAACCTCATCCTATCACTACAATTTTTGGATTACCAAGGATAGAGTCCGGCCATCTATCTGCCTTCGCTAACTGTATGATTGCCTTTGCTACATTAATGGCCAAACGATCCATTTTGCTTAAATGGAAGGATCCAATACCCCCTACTACTTTTCAATGGTTCGCTCAAACTATATCATGTTTAAACTTGGAAAAAATTAGGTGTGGTACTGTTGATCCTTCGCTTAAATTTGAGGAAGTTTGGAGTCCATTTATTCAATATTTTCACATGATATAGATCCCCTTGTAATAACCTTTCAACTTAGAGGAATGGAATTGATGACATAATATTGCTCTGTTTCTACTGGGAAATTTTAGTCCAGTTTTTTTTTCTGTTTGTTTTTTTTTGAATTTTTTTTTGTTTAGCTTAGTTTGGTTTGATATATTGTTTGTAATTTTTCTTATTGTTTTGGGGATTTTTTTTCTTTCTTTTATATTTTATAATAAATCTTTTTCTTTCCTTTCTTTTATATTATATTCATTCACTAAGAGATCGTTGGATTTACAGATTTTTTTATATTTTATTGTTCTTTATGATTGTCCATGCCATGATTGTTCTCCTGATCTCTTTGTATTACATGTACAAATATTGATGTTATATATTAATCTGTATTAATCTGAAAACTAATAAAAAGATTGAAAAAGAAAGAAAGAAAAACTGTTACATAAAGTAAGGGTTCAGGTGATTGGGAGTTAGAATGGACAGAGGACTGATAAAAGAATAGAAAAAAACAAGAAAATAGTTTTTTTTGAAAATTTAGTTGTTTTGCAGCAGCAAAATCTTTGGAATTCTCCACCTCAGAGGCTATCAAAGCTCAGTGATTGATTATAGTTAAGAATGAAATAGATTTTTGGACGATGAAGGAATCCATGGTTGTGGGGATAAATGGGTCATTTTCAAATTGGCATGCAACCAACATTAAAGCAAAGCTGCCTGCTTGTTTGACACCTTATCCTGCAAACTGAACATTTACTCCTTCCACCGCCAATGTTTGTACTTTTCATTCCTTTCTCATGGCATCAAAGGTAGCCATTCAGCCCATTAAGTCTATGCTGGCTCAAAAAGCAATCACTAATTTTTCCAGGTAACCTCTTCTCTTCACTTTCCCATAAACTCTCCACAGATTCTCCCACTTACCTTTGCACCAGGGGCAATGCACAATGATCAATTAACCTGGCAACATACACACCTTTTGGATGTGGGGGAGGGAACTGGAGCACCCGGGGAAAACCCACAATCGGGGGAGAACTTGCAAACTCCACATAAATAGCTCAGCTCCAGAGGTCAGGATCGAACTAGGTTGCCGGAGCTGTGAGGCAGCATCACTGTACCACCCTTAACAACTTCCATTCCAGGAACATGCCAATGCTTCTTTGATACCATCTTGAAATCTGCCACCTTGATAATGGATATCAATGGAAAGTGAGTGTAGCAAACCATTGCAAATGAAGAGGGAAGGTGCATTTAAAGATTTTTTTTATTGAAATCAACAGTAACATCTTGAGAAAAGTTTTCAACAAAGAACTCTCCCGAAAAAAGAAGTAGCTTTCACCTACTAATTTTAGTCATGATCTCTACCACCTTGAAGGCTGAGAGCAGGAAGTGCAGGAGAATTCTTCCTTCTGTGAATTCCCTGACTTACAGCAGCATGACTTGCAAATATATTACTCTTTCTCCTTTGTCACTGCATCAAAATCGTGGAACTCACAACCTGATAGTAGTGTGGGAAAGTAAAGGTTCAAAGGAGGCTCATCACCACCTTCCAAGAGCATTTAGCAGTAAGCAATAAATACTGATGTTGCCACCAAGATCCACATCCCATGAATAAAAGAACAGGTATTTGAAATCAAAAGGGAAAAGTTACATTAAATATTAATACTTTGCACTCCACAATGTTGTTTAAGAGTAAAACAAAGCAAGTTTCCATTTAAACACCAGTACAATTAATTTTTGTCTTATCTTAAAGAAATATCTCATTTGGATGGTCTCTTGCTTACTGTCTTGAGCATGTACACCTTATTTGTCAGCAGAAGTTAGCCTTCTATTGGCCTTGACTCCAAGTGCCTTACTGATTTATAAGTTACAAAAAGAATGTCAATCTTATGTTGACAAATACATTGTGAAGTTATTTGATGATTTGGTGGTTAAGTGACCTGCATCTATTGAGGGTTCTGTCCCAAAATTACGAGATTGTAACATTGGGTTAGCTTCAAAGGTGCAGTGTTTCCATAACATTGATACATGAATGACTGTGATTGAATGCTGTGTGTTATAAATAATAATGATAATCTGGCTGTTGTCTGAAGTAGGCAATGTTAAGTGTTGTATATGAATTATTTAAATTTTGTATATAATTATGTAAAACTCAGAAACACATATCAATACATGACCATTATTTTGAAATGTACCAATATGATCAATGGAATGTATTCACAAGGTTCCTGACAAAATTTGGGAATCATTAGATTTCTTTGGGAAAAATGTATTAATGTAAGACCAACCAAAGTTTAGGAGCGATCTTGGTTCTATCTTTACTAAATAAATCATCTTACAATGGATACCAACTGAAATTGCAGCATGAGTGAAGAAAAATAATTGCAATCAGTTTTTCCTTTCCTTTCACCTATTAAGTTCAATCTTTTCTATTAACTTGACATTACAAAAGGATTTTAGAACAGATGGGTTGGAAGAGGTTTCTACACTAATGGATAACACTATAACATTGGCCTCTATAGCTTCCTATTGAGCTTGCAGACTCCAGTTATTCCGATGGTCGTAGATTTCACTAATTCAGTAACTAAAGAAAATTCTACTCTTCATTTGTTTCAATTTAACATTGAGAGAGTGAATGGATTAATTTTGAATTTGAATGGGAAGAGCATGTTTGTGGAAATATCAAACTGCACAGTGGTGCAGCAGTTACACATGCTACCTCACAGTTCAGTAACTTGGGTTCAGTTCTGACCAAAGGTGCTGTCTGTGTGGAGTGTGCATGTTCTCGCTGTGACTGTATGGGGTTGCTCTGGTTTTCTCCCACATCCCAAAGATGTGGTGATTGATTAATTTGCATGTTCTCCCTTTGTCTGTGTGGGTTTCCTCCAGGTGATCCAGTGACATCCCACATCCCCATGACATGCAGATTGGTAGGTTAATTGGTCACTGTAATTTGCTCACAGCCTGTAGGTGACTGGTAGAATCTGGGGGGAGTTGATGGGAATAGAGGGAGAATAAAATGGGATTATTTATAGGATTCATGTAAATGGGTGCTTGGTGGTTGGTATGGACAGTGGGCTAAAATGCCTCTTACTTGCTGTATGACTGTATGACCATGACTCTAAATTACCCTTAGTGTAGGTTGGTGGTGGGGAACTGATAGGCCTGTGAGAGAAAATAAATTACGGTAAAGTAGATGGGGTAAAGATATTGACGGGGATAGTATAAGAGCCAGCAGAGTCTTGATGGGGCAAATGGCCTTCTATATTTTAAGGAAAAAAAACCCATCAAATTAACTCCCAAGTCATATAAATCTTCGTGTGCATTAAGAATTGCTTCAGACTGACATGCAATTGAAAATGCAAGGCTGTTTCAAGATATTTGTAATTAACTTAGTTTTGATTATTGTATGAAAATAGAGTTTATTTTGAACTGGTTGCACTGCATTGTAATAATCAGAACTATGTATAAAAGTGACCTGAATCATTGTGGATCTGGGTTACTACTCGAACCCACTCCCGGCAGAGCACAGCTGCTCACCTGCATTAGTCTCTTCTGATACAAAGGACCAGAGCTGAGCTTTCATTATCAGAGAGGCATCCTGCAAGCCTCAGTCTCAGATCCCAAGCCTCCACACCAGGAGTATCCTGGCAGTCTCTGAGCATTGCTGCTGTCAAAGATCTTTGGAAATGTTCTAACATAATATAAAGAAACCAAACACCTTTTTTTAAACAGAGAGTAGAAACTCGATTCAAATGAATGAAATGATGATTCTTAAGCCATCCATCCCTAGTATAAAACTAAAGGGCCATCACTGACATGCTGGAGAAGATTAGAAGTGCTTGAATCTGACCTCCAGGTTATTGTGGATTTCTGCAATTGGCCAAGCATGTATGGTAGCCCAAAATGAGCTGAGAACAGCTGATAGCTGGTGGTTCCCAACAAAATCACCAGTTGCCAGTCAGCTCTACTCAATCCAATGTGTTGATACATAAGGACTCAGTTTCCACTAGGTTGCACAGGCAATTCCAGTGCAATTCATCCAAATTGATGAATACAGCACACAATATCAAGAAATTTCAAGTGAAAGTTAAGTTCAGTGGAAGTGAATTTCTGCAGTTTCCTATGCTGATTTAACATGCACTGTGCTGGAAGATGTCTCCATGCACAGACCTGGTCCTGCCTTCAGATCGAATTAATCATCGTCAATTTTGTTTTTTGAGGAGATACTTAAAATTAAGCTTGTTTTTAGGTTTATGGTCTCTAATACCTGCTTTAAAATACATTTGATAAAAAAAAAGATGCTGGAGGAACTCAGCAGGCCAGGCAGCATCCATGGAGAAAAGCAGGCAGTCAACATTTCGGGTCAGGACCCTTCTTCAGGATTGAAGATAGGAAAAGGGGAAGCCCAATATATAGGGGGGAAACAGAGCAGTGACAGGTGGACAAAAAAGGGGAGGCATGGTGGGCACAAGATGGTGATAGGTATGAGGCAGGTAAGAGATAGTGATAGGCAGGTGCGGGGGAGGAGGGGAAGGCAGATCCACCAGGGGATGAATCAAGGGTATGGAGGTGGGTGGCATGGGGGGACGGAAGGTGAGGAAAAGATATTCTAATTCATACATTTGATAAGCTTGATAACCACAATACAACAATGGAACTATTGAATGGTTCTGTACAATGATTTTTGAAGGTTGTTTTCTCTTGTTTAAAATCAAGTCAATCACAGGTATTGAACTGGACAGTCTAATTAAAATTGCTATTTTTTATTTCTTATTTCCTTATATGTAGGGCCTTCCTGCTTCTCTTCTTCTAGGTCCTCCTCCTTCTCTGCCTTCCTCTTCTTCCTGATTGTCCTGCTCTGGGCCTTCTCTTCATTGCCTCTGATACTGTGAAGTCCTAGAAGTACGGTCACCGTTGCATCTCTGGCTGACAGAAATGGGTGTGGCTGATGCAGGATAGAATCCAAATGTTAACCATGTTATTCCAGGGTCATTTTAGAAACTCTTATCTATTCTGCAAATGGCAAACACCACTGCACTCAACAACTAAACTGTTTCCAATCAATCACCAAAAATCCTTGAAATCATTAATGATTTCTTTAAATAGTGCAAATAGTGGTGATGGGAGAGAGGGGAATTCTTTCTGCTGATCAGCATTAGATTTGCTGTGTAAGTTTAACATATAATATTAATTGGCAGCACTGGTGTTACATGCACTATCGCGATAACCACGAGCAGCATGTGTGCTACCACACCAACCAATGACCCAGATGATTCAAGTCATTATGATTTATGCTCCACGTTTGCACAAGAAATTGGAAACAAACAGTGCTAAAACACTGGAGATCACTAAGACCAATTTGTGGTTATGGAATTTTGAAATAATTATTGGAGAGAGTGACAGTCCAGATTCATAGCACAAATTTTTTTTGGGCCGGAGAGTTTGTTGACAGGTTTTACAGTGAGAAAAATTTGCAAATGTCTGAAGTTCTTATCAGATCACTGATATCTGCAAATTACACTGGAAGACAATGCAAATCAGAAAACTCATGCAGAGCTGGGAATCAGTACAATCTCCGCATTTCTGTACTTAACTGCAAATATTCATGCTGTCAGATTTTCTATAGTGTAAAGGTGATTGCTTCAATATGAATTACAATTACAAATTCCAGGCCAACATAATCTTTTATATGATCCACAGTTAACTTTTGATTTTGGTTGATTTGCCTATTCCTCCTGTTCATGAACGTTGAATCTAGGTTTGTATCCAGCTCTGTGAAGATGATCAAATAACTAGAAATACTGATGAAAAAATAGCTTAAGGATGTAGTGATTTAATACAATGACACAGATCTAGAGTGATTCTTCTGTTCATTTGCATCCACACTTCATTGTTGCAAAGAATGCAGAAGTGATATGTCCTTGAAATAAAATACATAGAATAGATAAACTATCAGCTTGATCCTATAATTGTCCTTTAAAATTTAGTCACAAAATCAGGTGTGGCTTCAAATAAGATATATTTTTGTAAACATGAATAACATATTTTGTGCATGCACATTATTTATGAATAATGCTCTACTTTAATTTATAAAAGACCAGTAAAATGCTTGCAGTTTTTAGATTTAACTTTTGATACATTGTGCCAAATCGCATTTCCCGTGATTGGCAGTTCTGAAGGGAATCTTGCTTCTACACAAGTTCTGGAAGTCCTGGACTTGCTGTAGTTCAGGGACACAGAGAGTGACAGGTGCAGGGCATGTCTCACTCTGCTCAGTCAATAGGCTCAGCAGGGAGTCCCAACATTGCACTTGGGAATCTGCCTCTACAATCTCACGCAGGCAGATAAGGCACAGATTTGGAGTCCCCATTTATTCAAATGGTGATTCCTAGCCTGGAGATTAGGAGTAAAAAGCTAAGTGAAGTTGTTTAATTTTACTTACTTTAGTTTAATGTTTTTGATCATTTATTTGTATTTTAATGTATTTTAATTTTATGTCACGTGTTTTAAATGAATTTATTTTATTGTTAATCTTTTCAGAATTTTTATGTCAGAGATAGGAGTGAAGATCATCACCAGTATTACTTCTTGTCAAAGTTTGATGGGCTGTTCTGAGACCTGGACCTCTGTGGACACTTCTCAGATGCAGAAGGTCAACCCAGCTTCCTTTCTGCATTCAGTCCAGGCAGGAACCACATAAGTTCCAGCACAATTTTGCCCAATAACTGTGTCTTAAACATACAAAATGTATGAACATGATGAATAAAAATCAACTCAGTTGGTCCAAAGCTGCATGATTCCCAACACCACTCCACTCTCCCACAGTTATATAACCTCTTGGAGTGGATTAAAAAAATCAAAGACAATTTACTGAAAAGAAGATCTTGCATAATCCTCAACGACCTTGCTGATCTGAAGGCTACATTGGCTATGATTAATATTATTATTTATGTTATACTCTGGGAAATCTATCAAAATAAAGCATTAAACTAAAGGAAATGATCTTGGTTCCTTTAAAAAAACATTGTAACAAATTTGCACTCAATGGAAAAGCCACAAACCATTTCCACTGATCTATAACTCCCTGAGAAAAGAAACATACCTAATACTTAACTTAGTTTTCCCATGTGTAACTTAAACACAAGACACTACAATGTGGGGAAATGTTATAATATTTGCTTTTATAGAAGGAATAGAAAAAACAATCTCTTTTTAAACGATGAGAATTTACAAAATATTGGTGTGAGGGGATGGGGGGAGATCCTTATGAGCTGGTTCATGAGACACAATAGATAAACTTCCAGATACAATCAGCACCTAGAAATGCAAATGGCAAAGAACATTGGAGTACAAAAGTAAGGAATTCTGAAATTGTGGAGGGGTTTGGTGACACTACACTTGAGTACTGGTCCCTATAGTTAAGGAGTCATTACATCTTAATTAACTAGATTAATTTTTTGGAAAAGGAGTGGAGAAGAGTGCCATATAAAGAGTGATTGAGTAAGATTCACCCATATAAATTATAGTTCAGAAGAATGAAATTGAGACATATAAGATTCTGAGAGGGATTGACAAGGTAAGTGATGAAAGACTGCTTCCTTATGCTGGGGAATCTCTGTCTATGGGCACACTCTCAGGACAAGGTCAGCCATTTTGCACTAAGATGACGCAGTTTCATAATTCTTCCTCGGGGGCTGTGAATATTCAGTTGTTGAGAATATTCAGGGCTGATGCTGATAGATTTTAATATGTATAAGGACTCGGGGAATATGGTAATTGGGCAGGGAAGTGAATTTGAAGTACAAGGTCAGCAAGGATCTTATTGAATATCTGAACATGTTTGAGGAATCGAATGACTTACTTCAGCTTCTGTCTCTTATGTTGCTTTTCTTTCCAATTGTCCTGCCTGATCTAGCTTATTGATAGAACCCAGAAAACAAAAACTATTGATTCCTTTCATTATTTAATGAAAAACTATATTCAAATTACCTAAGGGAGTTTACTCATCCATGATGTAAGTAGCCCAAGTTTTGAAAGCCCATTCATCAATGCTTTGAAATGGATATTTTTCTTGTCGTCCATCGTGAATCTTTAACTAATGGCTTTATAATTTGGTTCATGTGAATAAACCAAAACTAGGCACCAAAGTATGTACTATCAGACTTAAGGACAGCTTCTACCTGACTGTGATAAGACTATTGAACAATGAGGTGTGATAACACTGTGATAGGACTATTGAATCCCATATACAATGAGATGGACTATGACCTCACGATCTATCTTGTTGTGACCTTGCACCTTATTGCACTGCACTTTCTCTGTAGCTGTGACACTTTACTCTGTACTGTTATTGTTTTTACCTGTACTACTTCAATGCACTCTGTAGTAACTCAATGTAACTGCACTGTGTAATAAATTGACCTGTATGATCGGTTTGTAAGATAAGCTTTTCACTGTACCTTGGTACAAGTGACAATAATAAACCAGTACCAATACCAAAGTAGAATGTAACCTAAGTAACGAGTAAGATAATGTTTCATCTGTACATTGCAATATTCTAGCACTGGAACTTAATATATTATTTTATTCAATAAAATCAGAAAATGCTGGAAATACACAATAGATCAGGCAGCATCTGTAGAAAGAGAAAGAAATTTAATTTGTCAAGTTGATGACATTTCATCACGAGTTTTGATGAAAGTTATCGACCTGAAATGTTAACTCTGTTTCTTTCTCCTCAGATTCTGTCTGACCTGCTGAGTATTTCTAGCATTTGCTTTTCATTAACTTAAGGGACTCTTATACCTCATTTAACATCTTCTGAAGCATTCTCAGCTAGATGCCATAAGCATTTGGGGCTTGTTCTTTTGAGATGTATAATTCCTTCCAAGATGGCATCAGTATCTTCTTTCCTTTCCACTGTTTCCCACCCCCACCCCCAATATAATCTGATTTTGAATCTTGGAAAGCTTTTTTTCAGAGATAAAGAACCATCTCAAACCAGATTTTGATTGAAAAATTATGCTGAGACTATCAGTGGTCATTTTTATCAAGGCATGTCAGACCACAGCACATGAACAGCCAGAGATGGAATCAGGGAAGTTGCTTCCTGAGTTGCCTTGCTCCTCTAACAGTTTTGCTGTAACAATATTACACTGAGAGCATTAACATTGAAAAACATGAAGGGTGCACAGTTGTTGTACTTGGGTGATAGATACACTTTCCTCAAAATGTTAAAGCTTAGCCAGGCCAGAGCAATTACATTTTTAACTCTGTGATAAGGCTTAATTACTGCCAAACAACCTCTGGCACTGAAAATTATCTTTAACTTTTATAAGTATGAAGTCCCATTCCTGCAGAATGTTGGAGATGTTAAAAAATAAAACATTTTTCATTTGTAAACACTCACAGTCTGTTTTATCTCTCTTAAACTGACTTCCCTTCCCTTTTTTCTTTCTATGCAGGATTAGGCATTGAATTATGTATTCTAACTGACAGTTATGGTTTGAATTCCACTACTCAGTGATATTTCTTCCACCTAATTGGTTAAGGAGAAATACTGTTGATTAGCCTCTGTGCACAGATCACAAATCCCTTGTAGAGGTTGTGGAGCTGAAATGGCTTTTTAACAGTGTGTTTCAATGCAAATTCCCATTGAATGTCTGCAGATATGTACAATAAGTGGCTGGCAGTGTTCCTTCATTGCTGACCAGAAAATCCAGCCCTAGGTATTTAAACAGCTGGTCCAATATTTATTTCTTTATTACATTAAAACCTTGAGCAGATTATCAGGCATTTACTTGCATTCATTTATAGTATATATGACTAATATTTCTTGATCACCATAGTAAAATTCCATAAATTGCTGTGGCTTTTTTCAGCACTTGAATGTCATTTCAATACCAGTGTCAACAAGGTGAGGGATTTTTCTCCAATTTTGCATTCTCAAGTAAATTGAATCTCATTTCTGAATTATCCTGTTGATTGTCCCAAATAGTGTCTGCAACATATTAGACCAATTACAAGCGCCAAATGATTATTACATAGCTTCATGAACCACTTCTAAATTAAAATTATTTTGTAGGTTCATTTAAAAAAAAAGTAAATTAATTACTAACATTTTGTGCAGATGCCAATCTACGTAGCAAGCTACCTTCTCTCTTTTCTGTGATTCAAGTCCACTAGAGTGAGTGTAATCTCAAGCTGTGAATACTTCTGTGGAAAAATAGAATTTAGAAGTATTGGAATTTATATTATTTCCATCTTATCTGTCAGGAATTGGGTAGGTTTAGTGGATTAGTGCTGGGACTCAGGTTTCAGGAAATAGCAGTGTTAACAGTTCAATGATAGCAGTATGAAAGCTGTTACATACTTTTGAAGCCAATAAACTTGTATGCTGAGGCCAAAGTAGGGATATGGTTGTATTTTTGCTGGATTATTACCTAGAGTTCTGGACTATTGATACAAGATACAAGTTCAGATCCCACCACAGCAGCTGTTAAATAAATCTGGTATTTTAAAGAAGTTCATGTTATTTGTATTGGATTGTTCAAACCCTATCTCAGTGTATGGTCCTTCAGGGATACTTAGCTAATCTGGGTTTATGTCTGGCTCCATATCCAGTAATTTGGTTGACAACTGTGCTGTGAGGTGATCTAACAAACCAATCAGTTCAAGGGGCAATTCAGGAAAAGGTAATAAATTGTTGTCTTTGCCAATGATATCCACATGCTTAAAATGAGTAAGTAAAGTAAAGTTGAATTAGGTGACTTAACACTGGCTAAATAGAAGACAATTTTGAAAAATATTGTGATTTAAGAAAATTTGTAAATGTTGACTTTGTCATTTGTCATATTTCTACATTGTAATGAACTTTTAATGTTTATGTTCCTTAGATGGCCAAGACACATTTTGAGAAAAGGCTACAGACAGAAGCTGGAACTGTCAGACATCTATCAGATTCCTTCATCAGACTCTGCAGATGAACTCTCAGAGATGTTAGAAAGGTATTCTGTCAATAAACATTTTAAAATATAGTGTTCAATAAAATATTAAGTGGTAATAGACGGTGATGAACATTCACTTACAAACTGGGTAAATGAATTGATGGAACTATTATTCAGGACAGCATGCAGGCTGGTGTGATGTGTCCTGGCAACTTCTGGGGACTGGCAGCACCTACTCCACATGTTGACAGACATATATCCGACAAGAGGCAGTCAATGTGTTGGCCATGGTACAGCCCTGAGTCCCAAATCTCAGTGCTGGGCTGCTTCACCCCTCACCCCAACCCACCCCACACCAGCTCTTGCAGCTTCTGAGCTGTAGACAATTCATTGTTGCAAGAGTGCCAGTGGAGGGGAGGGGTTCACACCAGTTTCCAGGCAGAGCAATGCACAGCCCCTGTGGATGAATTTTTTTTTAAACTATGGGGGGTACATACTTGAAAGTGTTCGGACTGGAGAATGAAGGGTGTTGTATCATATCAGAGTTAGAGTCATGAGTCCTGGAGTCAAAGAGATGTACAGCACAGAAAGTGGCCCTTCAGCCCAATACATCCATACTGACCTTTTTGCTCATCTACCCTAATCCTATTTGCCCTCACTAGGTCTGTATCCTTCTTTGCCTTGCCTACTTAAGTGCCTGCCTAAATGTCTCTTAAACATAATAATTGTATCCAACTCCACCACCTCCTCTGGCAGTGAGTTTCTGATATCAAGACTTAATGTAAAAAATTGTGCCCTCAAATCTTTAAAACTCCTTCCTCTCACCTTAAACCTATGGACACTTGTTCTTGATACCCCTGCCATGTGAAAAAGATTCTGATTATCTATCCTATCTTTGCTTCATATAATTTTATGTACCTCCACCAGATTACCTCTCAGCCTTCTTTGCTCCTGGGAAAACAAGCCCAGTCTATCCAATCTCTCTCCATAACTAAAGTCCTCCAATCCTGGTGAATATTCTTTCCACTCTCTCCATTGCAACAACATAACCCATAACTTCTGTGGCGTAACACTAAGAGGGGTACCAATGTAAAATGAATCAACTGGATTTTCCTCAGCTATAATCAATATGGTCAAAATATCAAAGGGAACTGGGCAGGGAAACACCATCTCTTTGCATGGCAACAGAGAAAAAGCCCTATTTTATATCATACTGTCAGTTAATTTCCTAAGAAGGTCACTAATCTGTTTCCAGTTTCACCATCCTTAGGTTTAGCCAACAATCTCTTATGAGAGACATGTTCACAGAAGTTACATACAAACATTCTCGAGTCCATTATTTTTAGTCACCTTTTTGAAAACATTTTTTCCAGACATGAATTATCATTTACAGACCCATGCTGGCTCTCAACTGGTCAAAGTATTTAGTGATTCTATTTTTAATTATAGATGCTAATAGTTTCCTGATAAAGGTGTTTGGTTACTTGTCTAGAATTCTCTAGATTTCCTACTCATCTTAAATGGTAGCGTGATATGTGCAATGTTCCGATCTAATGGAATTGATGGTTTCCAAACCAAGAGAACTTTGGTAGATAACAGGGCATCCATAATACTTTTACCTACTTTCTTTGAAACCTTAGAATGGAATCTGTATGGTTCTGATATTTGTCTTTAGTCTTGTTATCATTTTTATTTTGTTCATGTCAACATTGGTGAGTCCCCATTCCTGAGTTAATATTATTTCAATCAGGGTATCAAGAAGCTTTCTTTACTGTACTTACCAATTCAAGAGTAATTATTAAACATCAGGCACTTGGAATGTAATGACAATTTATTGGCTTTGTGCAATTTTAATTTATTGACTTTCATTCATCAGCAGCATACATTTGAAGTTGAACAGTGCTGCATGCAATTTCTGGACTTTTCATTACAGTGATGAGGAAAGTATGCACAGTATACATCCAGAATCCTGATACATGCAGCTTGTGAGCAATGCTTCCTACTGGGAGCATGACATAAATTCTGTGTAAAATTTGTGGTGTTTGCATGGTGTTTAATAGATCCTGCTAAATCCTTGAATTGACCTTTTAAAATTCTTATGCTCTTTGATAGCTCATGTGCTGCTTCTCACAGATTATTTTTGCTAAATGTTATGCTTATTAAGCTGTAGGTTAGTTCTGGCGAATGAAACTCTGTGTAATCACCATCCAGTGCAGTATTTTGTTCAGACTAGATTTATCCCTCAATGTTTCCTTAGCAAATTTTTAGAGGGAATGTCATTACTATGCCTCAATGCATTTTTATCTGTTTTTTTAAAATTGCCTCATCTTGTCAATTCCCCTGGACTACATATTGTGATTCTCTGTCATATCATATTTGTATTGAAAATTCCTGACCACAAGCAACTCATCTGTGACAAACTAATCCATTTCATTCTGGATTATTACAACAATAACAATTTATATCTGTATAGCAATTTCCTTAGACACAACAAATGTGTGTTCATGTTCTAATTCTGTAATCAGCCATTACAGATCTCTCAGACTTGCGGTTGGCAGAGTATTCCACAATTAAATTAACTAAAATTGTGCACTTTTATTATTCGATTGGGACAGGCATTATATAGGCACCTTGGAATCCTGTTGAGTCTTGAATAGCATTAATTGAGAGCAATGTGACTGAATCCATACATTAACTTCCCCTTGATATTATGTTAACTGCAAAAATTTCTCTCGTTATTAACCTTGATGTAAGCAGTAATTAAGCCTATATTTATAGTTGCAATCATTATGAACAGAGGATCCCATATTGGTTTATATTCATAAAATAGTTTTTGTATATTTCACAAATTCCAATAGTATTTTTCAGGCAAAACCAATACTATCAAAGTCCTTTGATTTTTGTCTGTAAAGGAAAGGAAATCTTTTGCCTAAGATTAGTGTAACTGAGTGTTGTTTTACTCACTCACTTGTACAGATTCAGGGAAGATGTGCTCAGAAGCAGCAAAGCCACCATTGGATGGATTATTGATCTTTTAGAATCCAGGGACTCAAAAGTGAAAAGTCTGCCATTTTGTGGCACCTGCGATTTCTTGTTACTTTCACTTTTCAGAACTATAACTCATCAATTTCTAGCCATTCTAACAATAAAGCTGTCTCTGCTTTTGTGTACTTTAAATCTTCTCATTTCATACTTTAATCTTCCCTGTCTAATTCTCTGGAGATGATTAAGAAATAAAAATAGGGGAGAGGCAAGAAGAAGTTGGGGAAAGAGAAAACCAACTATTCATTGTGTGGGAGGGTTGTAGATACTCATTACAGGCAAGGGGAGAGGGCAGGGGAGTGTGCCAGTTAAAAACTGCTCAGAGGGTGGAGAGACTGTGCCAGCTCTTGGCCCATTTCCTCTACCTCCAGCTCTGTTTCTCTCTATTATCTGCATCGTCTTGACATCTTCAGATGACATGGTTCCATTGCATTCCATATTCACCCTTCATTCATTGTCTGTTACTTCTCCTTGAGCTGTTCTTTGTCTGTTCTGGGCATGTATGAAGGAGATACTTTCATTACTTGGCATGCACCGAAGTATCCGCCATTAGTCTAGAGCAGCCCTATTGTGCCACCAGGTGGAGATTTTAAATCACTACTCTTCACATGGGCAGAAAGGGGCTGCATTCAATTGGTTACTAGTCATGCAACATGAGATGGCATAACATCAAGCTCACAGAGTCAAATGTAGAGGCAAGACCATTAGAAAAATGTGACTGTTTTAAAATTTAATTGATATTTTTTTAAAAAATCTGCTTCCATACCAATTTGTACCTCATCCTTACCTTCTGAAGGCAGGATCAACCTCCTGATGCATCACTACCCTGTCTTTAGTCTCTCTCCCCTTCATTTTGCAACTTTTGAAACTTCTTCCACCTGAGTATCATTATACCTGTTAATGTTAGGGTCAAATACCCTGACCTACAACAATAAGATCAGAAGTGAAGATGGTGCTGTGAGATTTTTCTTCATAGCTTAATTCTTTTATTTGAAGTAATGAAAAGATATTTTATTGGATTTTGACAGAATGCTACTCTGTGATTGAGGTGGACAAAAATTCATCTAATTCATAACATTAGATACAACATGCTTACCTTAGGAGGCAGCTTTCACAGATGATTTCATTCGATGTCTTTACTGATGTTTTACTATAAATTGTTTTAGAAGAGAATGAACCACAGATTACATATGTATATATCAAAAACAAATTTACTAACAAGTTCCTTTTAAATGTGACTAAAATAAAAAAAAAACAGCAAGTTGGAACATTGAGAATTCTCAAGAACAGATCTTTATAAATAAGCTCACATAAGTTTGAAATATATAAAATGTCTAGTGCTGAATGCTATCTTTCAATTTGGACTAATGAAACTTGAGAAGGTTATGGCCTTCTCAGTCTCTATCATTGATACACAACAATTCATCACCCAGCATTAGCGTACTTCCTCAAGATCTATTAGAACTGTAAATATATTGACATTTAGTTTTAAAGTAATCAATTAGATAAATACTTTCAAACATCTATGCAAATAGCTGGGAAATTCAAAACAGTGATTACACAATGCTTTCCATAGTATAATTAATTTGCTATTACAGTGGCAGAAATTGCTGATAATTAATGAAACTAGGATACATCAGATTATAAGAACAGAAAATGCTAGAAGCACTCAGCAGGTCAGATAGCATAAGTAGAAAGAGAAACAGAGTTAACCTTTCAGATTGAAAATCTTTCATCAGAAGTTTTGATTTTCATATGAACAAAATTCACAGCTCATCCTATTATAAGATTACAGTACACGAGCCAGCAAATAATTAGCTGGATCCAACTTAAATTTTTTTCAACATTTTGATGTCTGCCTAAGTTTGAAAATGGTTTATTGCTCACATGGTACAAGCTCCGTTTTATAGCTAGTTCTGTACGATGATAATGATGACAATGATTTTTCATTATCACTGTACAGAACTAGCTGTAAGATCAGGAAAAATATGAATTGAACAAAACATGAAACAGAGACTAATTAAAGTTAATGAATGTATTGCTCAAGAAAGAGATAGCTCAATGCATAACTTGTGAAATAGAAAATATTGTTAAAAACATTGCATACTCATAACGATACTATGTCCCTCCCCTTCTCTCTCATTAGAAAAATAACATAAGGCAATCTAATGGGCTTAAAGGCTGTCAAGTCTCCTCTACCCCTCCTCCACTGCCAGGAGAAGTCCAAACACAGACTGGAGGAACAGCACCTCATTATCCATCTTGGGACCTTACAGCTGAACAGCATGAACATTGAGTTCTCCCACTTTAAGTAAATCAACCCCCCATGCCTCACCTTTCCTTCCCTTTCCTAGCCTCTCTCTTTTTTTCTCTACGCCCACCCCCCATGGGGCACCTGCCTCCTTACCTTGACCCATCCCTCGGTGGATCTGCTCTCCCCCCTCCCCCGCACCTGCCTATCACTATCTCTTACCTACATCTACCCATCACCACCTTGTGCCCACCCTGCCCACCCTGCCTCCCCTCTTTTGTCCACCTGTCACTGCTTGGAATATTGGGCTTCCTTTTTTTCTATCTTCCGTCTTGAAGAAGCGTCCTGATCTGAAACGGTCATGGTTCCGAGTGCTGGCCCTTGATTCGGCTCCATTGATGGTGCCTTGTTGTGCAGCACATGGAGTCCATGCATTACTAATCGCATAACAACACACACCTGAGCCCCATCAGGAGACTAGAATAAGACCCTTGGTTTCACTAGCACTAGTTGCTAGAGTATTGGTCAACCTTTAGGTATAGTTTGTCTCCTGGCTGTTTAGAGTGGTCAACTCTAGAGCAGTCCTGGTTTCACTGTTCCTCTTAGGATATTCAGTTTTTGTGTTGGGACCCCTGAGGCAAGATTCCTTCCGGTTGCTGCCTGTGTTTGGTTCTGAGGAAGCATCCTGACTCCAGTCTTGTACCAGTGTGCTGCATTTGGGTTCTCTGTGAGCTTGCTCTTCACTTGACATTGTGACAGAAATGTTGACCACCTACTTCTCTCCACGGATGCTGCCTGGCCTGCTGAGTTCCTCCAACATCTTGTTTTTCATCTAGATTCCAGTATCTGCAGTCCTTTGTTTCTTGAGGCTGTCAAGTCTTCTGGACCTAATGGGCTGCAGACTGAGGACATAAAGAAAGTGGCTTCAGAGATAGTAGATACATTAGTTGTAATCTACCAACATTTTCTGGATTCTGGGAAGGTCCCAAAGGACTGGAAAATTGCAAATGTAATACCACTGTGCAAAAAAAAAATGCAGAAAACTGTAGGATAATTAGCCTAAACATTTGCAATTGGGAAATTACTAGAATCCATTATTAAGAAGGTAATAACAGGCCATTTTGAAAATCAACTCAATCAGTTAACATGGTTTTATGAAAGGGAAACCACACTGGATAAATTTGCTAGAGTTCTTTAAGGATGTAACAAACAAGGTGAAATAAAGGACAACTGGCACCCATGTGATGTATTTGGATTTCCAGAAGGCATTTGATAAGGTGCTACATTAAAAAGTTATTGCAAAAGTTAAGAGAACATGGGGATGGGGGCAATACATTGGCATGGATAGGGAGTAGCTAAGTAACAGAAAATAGAGAGTTGGGATAAATAAATTGTCTTTAGATTGGCAATCAGCAACTAATAGGATGCTGTAAGGATCAGTGCTAGCACATCAAGTACAAAAGTAGGGAAACTTTCATGCAACTTTGAGGGTGTGGTGAGACCCGCGTGTAGCTTTGGTTTCCATATTTAAGGAAGGATGCAGAGGCCGTGCCGAAGGGGTTCACTGAGTTGACTCCTGGAATGAGAGGGCTAATACAAAGTTTGAGAGGGTTGGGCTGAAACTCATTGGAGTTTAGAAGAATGAGAAGTGATCAGGGTGAAACATATAAGATTGTGAATGGAGTTGACAAGGTGGTTACTAAGAGGATGTTTCTCCTAGTGAGAGTATCTGACAGTTGCCCATTTAAGACTGAGATGAAGAGGAATTTCTTCCTTCAGAGGAATGTGAATCCATGGAATTCTCTGCCAGAGAGCTATGGAATCAGATTTATTGAATATATTTTATGATGTCATTTCCAATTGCTACATGTTGTGCAAAAATGAATGCGGCTGGCCACATTGGAAGTGGAGTTGCAGTGTGAACTTGTGGAAAGGACGAGGTCCTTGTTTCTGTGATTTCTTTGTGTCATGAATAGTTAATACAATTCATTTCACTGTTCACAAACTTCTCTACTTCACAAATGGCACATGCCAACATGGTAGGATTTTGTGATATGTAAAACCCAAGTAGTTGGCAAACTTTCTGACATTAATTACTGCTGAGCAGAGGTCCGTCAGCCTTGCTCAATGCATGACATAATCAAGCTTTGAGGCTGCATATTTAACAAATGTAGGAATGACATTTTCTATGAAGGAGAATCTGGTCTAGTCATTCACAATTATAAGGAAATGATCACCAGAGTGTAGATCTGAAGAATCAGTTCCAACATTAACCCATGACCCTTTGGGTAATTCTGACATTTATTATCTCTTCTGTTAGATTTGACATTGTGGTTGCTTAATGTACTACATATTTATTGATGTTGTTTTCTATCTATGATTTATTCCTGGGAGCCACACCTTTTCTGTCATCGATTGTTTTATTTTCGCGATTGCCTAATGGGCATAGAAAGCAAAGTCTACAATATATTTAATTAGTGACTGTGGGGTGACAACACTACCATCTCACAGTACGAAATATGAGAAAGGTGTAATTGTGAGTTCATCATCAACTTTGTGTTCATCTCATAGTGTACTTGTGATTTCACAAGAGAATGCGGTTTCTATAACATGTTTCCATTTATGTTACTGAATTTCTGTTATACACAGTAAAAGAGCAATACTTGGCTTTGCTGTGGTTTTGATTTTGCTTGTTTTCATGGTTTAGGGCATTGTGTTCATGCTCACATAAGTCATGTGCTGTCCTGTGACCTTTCTTTTGTGAAGTGGAGGCACTTGTAGGCATTGCATTTGTGATCACTCTAATGTCAATAGCTGTTGCTGTGTTGAAGCTCGAAAGAGTACCACGGTCACTCAAGATTACATAATATGTAGTGTTGACACTTTTGGATTTAAATGTCACTTCCAGTGAAGACATTCCCAGAAATGTCAAAGGTGTGGTACTATTGTAAGGGAATATCCTGTAATTTCCTCACTGAATTGGAAAAGGACTGAAAAGAAAGATTGTTGAAGGTTTGTTCATGTTACGTTGACAGCTGTACAAGTTGTAAATGTTCACTTCTACTCATGGCTCAGTGATCTGAGTAGTGTGGTGAATAACAAATGAGTACTTAGGATCATTCAACATTGTTGATCTTTGCAATGGCTTCAACACTTCTTACATGCTTTGACTATTTCTGATTCACTGGGTTTGCTGAATGACAAATTTTTGCAGAAAGGTTAATTTTTCCACACGACTTACAATGCTTCCCTTTAGCAGACCAAACTGCTTTGTGTGGGGCAAGTTATCATTGTAGTAAAAGCAAAGTTTTGAGATCTGCTTACCTCGGTGATGCTAATGATCTGCATTGCTGGTTTTGAGCAAAAGGTCCAGCCCTGGTGCTTATTTTCCATGTGTTGCCATTTTTTGCAGGTGATAATATTTCATAAATATTCCTTAATTCTTCGCCATCCTTGTCAAACAAGAGTGCTTTTGTTTCTTATCTCCTCTTGAATGCAAATCCTGTCACACACCTCCAAACCCATGAAGCCACTTTTCTCAATATCACAGGACCAAATATGGCTCAGAGTGCACATTGAAGATCCTGATATTCGGCATGACCATCGCTGTCTTAACATTGTGCAAATGCAGCAGAACTGCATTGAACATATTGAGCTTTACTGCTATTTAAATGCATATTTTTGATGTTTGTTGACTTGCAGACATTCAGATCAATTAGATTTGGTGTGAGATCTGAACAACTCCTCAGTAACTGTGGGGTTATATGCCAGGTTGACTCAGATCCAAGAAAGCCTACATACTGTATCAAAATTCAACACCAAATGTTCAGTTTGGGTGAAACACACACACAAAATGTTTAAACTTCCAGCAGATGCATTCTCAGGTCCTTCATCCTTATCACCAATGTAAACTGCAACCATTAAGCCCTTGCATCTGTGATAATTATACAGACTCACTGCTGAGCACACAGTAAAACAAGGACTGCTTTCTTCACTGCCATTACCTGAGATGCTGAGCATGGTCTTAAAGAAGGTCTATATAAAGAAGGAAAATGTAGCAATATAGCATAATAATAACAACACAAGATGCATTAAACCATCTGTAGCATAATAATGGTCATTTATACCTTATAGGTTTTAAATTAAGTTATAACCAATGAAATGCAAGGTCAGATGTATTAAGGACCCTTGATGAACAAATTCATCTATGGTCATTAGAACAAATTATGTGCTATCATATCAGTTTCCCATGGTCATTTCCTCCCAATATTTACTTCTACAATGGATCCAAGTACACTGATGTCTAATGCAATACAATCCACTTTCCACTTGGGAGGAAAGATGAATTTCTATTGCCATGATGTTAATAAATTCTCACATTAAATAGAAGGGCTTGCCTTTAATGGGGCCAATGTTCCTGCAGTGAATAACCGCACATTTTCCAATAATCTAGGTTCTGGTCTTGTTTGCTCTAAGTTCTCCTTCCAAGGGGCTGGGAAAATTCCAAACACTTTCATTTGGTTGTTATTTGTGCTGGTGCCCTTGAGACTCTCAGCAGTATTGTAACTAAGCATGGAACATGACCTTTTAAATAATTAAACCCCTGCAGTGTGATATATGGTTGGGGGGTTTTAGTCTGCCAAAAATGTGGCTCAGTTGGAATGTGAACTTTCATTCAGTTATTATGTTTACCAAAGTTGGATCTTCATTATCTCCTCATGCATTTTTTTTTATCTAATTGGCTGCTTTTGCCAAATCTCCTTGGCTATGCCTAAGTGGTACAAAATATTCCAGAGATCCCCATTGTTTCTTTAAGAACACTTACATGTGACTAATCGACCTGTTTTTATTCATTTGCAGAGAATGGGACAGAGAATTAGCAACATCAAAGAAAAACCCCAAACTAGTCAATGCACTTCGCCGATGTTTTTTCTGGAGATTTTTATTTTATGGAATTCTGCTGTATTTTGTGGTGAGATTTTGTTCAATACAGTTTCTGTTGAAATTGGATTATTGTTATTACTTGTACCAAGGAACAGTGAAAAACTTGTCTTGCATACCGTTCATACAGATCAATTCATTACACAGTGCATTGAGGTAGTACAAGGTAAAACAATACAGAATGCAGAATAAAGTGTCACAGCTACAGAGAAAGTGCAGTGTAGGTAGGCAATAAGGTGCAAAGTCATAACGAGGTAGATTGTGAGGTCAAGTGTCCATTTTACCACACTAGGGAACTGTTCAATAGTCTTATAACAGCAAGATAGCAGCTGTCCTTTGGCCTGTTAGGTGACCAATGAAACATTACATTTTTTGATGTTGTAGCAACTCTATTTTGTGACTTATGTGAATTATTTTAGGTATTCTATCATTTAAAACAGGTAGTTCTAGAAATAAGACAAGCTAGCCAGCATCCAATATCTGTACACATATCTTCAGGTAGTTGCCCCATGCCAGAACACAAGAAAAGAACACACGAAAACAAGAGCAGGCACCTCAAACTTGCTCTGCATTCATTACGATCATACTGATCTATGCTCCTCAACTCCTCTTCTGTGCCAGTTCCCCATGAACCACCAATTGCTCGATCTTTCAAATAGTTTTAGGTCTCTGTCTAATAATCCATCACCATCATCAGGAGCAAGGAATTCCAAAAATTCATTCGCCTTGGAGAGAAGAAATTTCTAGACATCTGTTTTAAATAACCGGCCCCTTATTTTGTAGCTATATCCCCTTGTTTGTGACTCTCCAACTAATGAAAACATCTCAATGTCTACTCTATCAAGCCCCCTTTGGATCTTATAAATTTGAATAAGGTCACTGTCATTCTTCTGAGCTCCAAGGAATATAGACCCAAACTACCTAGCCGCTCTTGACAGGATAACTTTCTTATCCCAGGAGTTAACCTGGCAAATCTCACTTGGACTGCCTGTAATGCTACTATATCATTTTAGGTTAGGGGACCAAAACTGTGCACAGTATTCCAGGTGTGGTCAAACAAGCACCCTGTACAACTGTAACAAAACCTCTCTAATCTTGAACTCCAACCCCTTTGCAATAAAGACCAAAATCCATTTTGCCTTAACTACTTTTTGGACCTGCCTGCTAACTTTTTGTGATTCATGAAGTTAGATCCCTCTGAACTTCACTCATTTGCACTTTCTCTCCACTTAGATAATAATCTGCTTTTTGATTCTTCTTAGTGAAGTGCATGACCTCACATTTACCACATGAATCTCCATTTGCAAGGTTTTTGCCCAATCACTCGATCTACCTATATCCCGATGCAGAATCACGATATCCCTAATTAAGGCAGTATTCCATGATTTTCCTTTTCTGGTGTTGACAGTTCAGCTTTGTATGTCCAGCATTTATTTATTTTTACTACTTATTTATGTTCTAACTTCCTTAGGTTAATCTTTTCCCTTTCAGTTGTCATCAGTGACAGAGCTAAAAACTGAGCTATCTTGTCAATAAACCAATGGTTTTAGCAGCATCACCTGCCTACCGCATTGTATCCAAGATTGGCTATCATTTTGTTTACCTAAATAATTTAAGATGTAATGTGCAGTAAGTAGCAACTGCATGTTGTACTCCATTTCCAAATATTGAGCCCCTATATAAATATGGCTGGAATTAGCAAACACTTAAAAAGGTAAGGATTATCAGTGTTTTAAAAGGCAGTTAACTAACTTAATTGAAATTTTTGAGGAAATCACAGGTTGCATAGACATAACGTGTGTGGTGACAAGAAAATAGATTTGATGCCATAATGGATGACTGTTATAAAATTTGATGTACAGATGGTCTAAGTTATCTATTTTGGAAAAGCAGGTTCTATGAATGCGATTTGTGATTAACTTGTGTTTGAACAGGTTCAGGACAGACACTAACTTTGTACTGCAGCATTCCTCTCATGATTCCAGTGACCAAATGCATTGTGCATTGTGGTAACACATAATCACTGGAATTTTATGAATGGCTAGCAGCAGTTCAAACTAACCAACAATGATTAAAGCCAGCTAGAGCATTTAAAAAGGAAGTGCACTGTGACTGGAAGAGCTGGGAGGAGTCAAACTACATACCTTGGCAGCTTGGTAGAGGAAATGTCAGAATATGGGCACAAGTAGGTTCTCCAATTTTCTGTGCAGCTCTAGAGGACTTGGTCAATAAGGTGGAGAGGGGGAGAGAGATTGTCTACCACAGAGTACTAGGAAGCTCTGTAAACAAGGAAGCTGTGTCAACTGGCAATTGAGGTGCTCACAAGGAGTCAAACCCCATTGACTTGGCCACAGTGCCACAAGTTTAGTGGCCTTACACACATGGTCAAGATCATTGGATATTGCAGTAGAAAGCAATTCTGACCAATTGGACTGTTAGGCCCACACATTGCTCCATCACTCAATTACCTACAATCTTTGTTAATCAGGACTCAAACTGAACATTTAAATGCCCCATCACACATTTCCCACAAGCTTTATTACAGACAGCCTGTACATGCTGCAAGCTAATTATCCCTGTCAGACACATCAGTCAAATGATTTGGAAGTAGTGATCAACTCAGATATAAAATTAAAACCCAACCCAACTCATCCATGACAATCTGAGCCCAATGAATCTGTCTTTAATTGACTTGCTATATAATTTTTACCATACTATGTCCAACCATTACCATAAATGCTTTTATCCAGATAATCCTTTCCCAAGCACACAGCCTGTGCACACTCCACCCAAGATTCCAGTTAGGGACCTCAGTGTGCTAAAGTACTGACCCTGCCTGGTCAGGCATGACCCAAAACTGAGAGCTCATTTTTTTTTCATTCATGCCTGACAACGCAAATGCAACATCAAGTCCCATCAAGCTTTTCAAGTAGCCAGGTGCCAACTGGAAGACACTCACTAAAACCCATGCCTCTTTCTTGCAGGAAGAGGTGGCAGACAGATGGTGCCGATAGCAGCAAATCATCAAGGGATAAGGACAGATCCAATAGGTCACCACCCCACTATTCTTGGAATAGCCATCACTGAAACTATAGCTAAGGCAGCAAAGTGAAGATGATGATATGTTTGCACCTGATCCCCCTTCCCACATTCCATGTCCTCTTCATCCCACAATCACTTTTGATTTCCAAACAGTAGATGATATAAGCATGGACCTCCTAAATTCTCCTCTCCCCTCACCATAAGCCTTATAGCATTTTCCTAATAGATAACCAAAAACTCCTACTTGCCAAATGGCAGCAGTTAAGCAGCAAGACAGCAATAATGAAATTTGATCTGCCACTTACAGCAAACAGCTCAGATATTGGCGCAAAATGCATGGAAGATAGCATAGAACCAGGATCTATAATAGAAAGTATGTGTGGCCTGCATCCATGGTAGAGGATAAAGGTAGCCCATGTGCCAGCTTCCCAAAGGGTGAGATTACTCATGAGCTCTGCTGGGGCCAGTCCACGGACAGAGGCAGGAGACCACGAGGAAGCAACATCGAAAGGCATTGGCATTTCATCTCCAACCTTGCACGTAACTTAGTGTAGAGACCGGAATCCATCCTCTCCAGCAAGGAAGAGGCAACCAGCACCATTTCAATGTTAATGAGCTGGATGCAGTGCAAAGCATTTAAATACATTGGAAGCAGGTCAGAAAAGTATATTCGACTAATAACGTGGAATAGGCAGGTTGTCTTATTAGGAAAGGGTGAACAGATTGGCTGGTATGGTGGATGCGTGAGTTGCACTAAAATGCATGTCTGTGTGTGTGGATTCCATGTCAAATTTAAGTAAAATTGTTACCAACTACACTAAAAAGCCTGATTTCAAAGCATGACATTAAAAGGAATATTTCAGAATGGATGGGAAAATGATTGGGGAACTGGTAGCAGCAAATGGGCGTTTTCATATTGGAAAAAAAAGTCAATAATTATTTGCTCCAAAGATTTAAGTTTTATATTTTATATAAATGGCTTGGAGACAGATCAATGATATTAAATTCAGCTCATGGTGACAAATTATGGAATATTGCCAATTGTTTGATCTATAATGTTCTTCACCATCTACATAGTTGTAGAGAGATTAATAAGTCATAGGTAGAATTCCACAAAGCAAAATGTAAGGAATCTATTGGGGAAAGGAACATTGAATGAAAGTATATTATAAATGCCAGCTTACTTTACAGGGTGAAGGGGAGAGGTGGGGTGAAGTTATAGATATGTAAATTTTTATGGATGAAAAAAAGGTATAAAAGGCCATAAAAATAATGGGACTTTGGGTTCTTAGGGAAGTTATCAACCACATGATGAATAGACACTGAATCTGTAGGACACATTAATAAGTCACATAGAATATTGTGTGCAACATAATATTGTGGAGCCATAAAAAAGTTATAGGAAAGGTTCACTGTTAAAGATTGATATGATTGTGCTAATTTTATGATGTTGAAAGGAGGTCAAGAGAATCAATTAGACAGGATAGAGGCCCAGAATCAATCAATGATTTCTTAGATGGTCCGAGGGACTGCCTGAAATGAGTGTTGGTTACCTCGAGGTGGAAAGTAACTCCTAAGTTAGTTTCCAACCTAGATTGTTTTTGTAGTTGACGCTGATAGGAATTTTGAAAATATTTGCATTCTGAAGAGTTGGAAGGAGAAAAAGATCTTCTTTCTGTCTTCAGGAAACAACTGCAGGCCTCTGCCAACCTACTCTCACCTCCCCAACCTCACTCTCCTACTCTTCCATTCTCAATCATCTTCCCTCTCCAATCCAGACTTGTGGTCTCAGGTTAGACTCAAGCAGGCAAGTTGTACCTGATGCCTGATTGGAGGCAGTAGCTCTGCTAATTTATTCTTATCTAGACTCCATTGTATGGGCAGTCCCCAGGCTACGTAAGGGTTCCATTCCTGGGAACTGTCCATAAGCTGATTTCTCCATAGGTCAGAAATGTCCATTTCCTATAGTAACCCATATGGTATCACTATACAGACACTTGCTATAATTCTTTCATTTCATTCAATAATCATCCTAACACTAACTATAATTAAACCTATGGAATATATACTGCATCCAGTCATTAATGAATACCATGAATCATTATTATTACTAATTTGAAAAATGCTTTAAAAATTTACAGAAGCATTTGTGTAAAGCCAGATTTCATAAGTTAGTTCATTCCTAACCTGGGGAGACCCTGTATCTTGATCTTCTGTTGAGTGGGACCCATATCTAGTAAATCTATGTTAACTACAAAAGTTAGGAACAAGAATTCTAATTTGGAAAAGCCGAATGTTAGATCCAAACTCTGGAACTTGATTATAAATGCGCACACTTATAATCCCCGTGTTTTTTTAAAATCTAGTATGTGTGATACGTTGATGGTTGGCTTGTGTGCCTCCTCTGTTGGATAACAATGAAGATTAACATGACTTGTAAAATTTTCCAATTTATTTCAACAGGAATTCACTAAAGCTGTGCAGCCTCTCTGTCTTGGACGTATAATAGCATCGTATAATGTGAAGAATACCTATGAGCGTGAAATAGCATACTACCTAGCCTTAGGACTTTGCCTCCTGTTCGTCGTTAGGACCCTCTTTCTACATCCCGCGGTCTTTGGTCTCCAACACTTGGGAATGCAGATGAGAATAGCATTGTTCAGCTTAATTTATAAGAAGGTAATTACATTTATAAGGTTAATTAGGATAACTAGGTAGCTTCATTTGTAAGATGGAAGTAGAGGGGTTGGCACACTGGTGGGTGGTTCAGTGGCACAACCAGTAGAGCTGCAGCCTCACAGCTCCAGTGACCCGGGTTCAATCCTGACCTCTGGTGCTGATGTGTGGATTTTGCATGTTCTCCCTGTGACTGTATGGGTTGTTCATGGTGTGTTGGTGACTGGTGGAATCTTGGGTACGGTGGGGTGGGAGGGGGGTGGGGGAGGACAGAGTGCTGTGATGGGAAGGTCTGGCCCACTGACTTCTGCATTTAACTCCAGCATCTTAATCTCAAGTGTGCATCCCTCTTGGGAGAGTTGAGCTGTCAATTAGAGGCTTATTATCATTGGTTTTTCAATTTAACTGTGAGCCCGTGAGGTTCCCCTCAGTCACAGGAACTTGCCAGTGAAATCAATGCAACTTTAAGTGGGATGATGACTTGAGGGGGAAATAAGACAGCAAATACTGAATTCTTACAGCTACTCTTTTAGCTATTTCTTTGAAAGGCTTTGTTCACAATACTTGTGCTGAGAAGTTACTTTGAAACTTTGGTTTGAAATGTCTAAGCTGTAATTTGGAACACCGTTTCATAGAATCTTTTAGCACAGAAGGATATCATGAGGCCCATCAAGTCCACATCAAGTTGAGTAATCTGCTCAGATCCATTCCCTTGTTCTGTCCCTGTTGCCCTGCAAATTTGTTTCCCTCGTGCCTGTCCAAATTCCAATTGATTCAGTTTCCACCACCCTTAAGCAATGCATTCCAAATTCTAACCATACTGAAAAGGTTTCCCTTTTACCGTTTGTCTGTCACTGTGAATTTGTCTCCTCTGGTCCTTGAACCATGTACCAAAGAAATTTTTTGTTTCTTTTTTAAAAAACTGTATCTAAAACCCTGTCATGACCTTTGGCACCTCGTGTCAAATCTCCTCTGAATCTTCATTGTGTTTCCAGTCTCACATTGTTGCTGAAATCCCTGAACACAGGAACAAGCCTCATAAAGGTCTTCTCAACCCTCTCTAGGACCCTTACATATTTCCTAATGTGTGGTGTTCAGATCTGGATGCAGTATCCCAGTTGAGGCCTAACCAGAGCTTTAGAAATTTCAGGTCAGCACTGGATCCACTTAATTGAAAAACAGAAAATACTGGAGATGCTTAGCAGGTCAGGCAACATCTGTGGAAAGAGAAACAGCATTAACATTTTAGCAGAACTGGGAAAAAGGGAAAACTTGGAACCACTTATGCTGTATTACTTTGGACTTCAGAAAAGAGCCAAGATGGTCAACAGAACCAACACCAGCAGCAGCAGAACATTAGGGACAGAATAACAAAAATCTGCTCCTCGCAGACCTTACTCATCGGAGTAAACATACCCTCTGTTTGCTAGAAGACGGCAGATGAAAAAGGAAAAGATGACTGATGATATGTGTGGTAATCGCGACAGTGAGAGGCAGGAATAATAGAGGGAAAGCCATTTCACCAACAGATGTGAAGTAGACAAGCTGTCGGCATGATAAAAGTTCTATTCAGCTGCCTAAGATAAGATAAGATCTTTATTGGTCACATGTACATTGAAACACACAGTGAAATGCATCTTTTGCGTAGAGTGTTCTAGGGATAGCCTGCAAGTGTCGCCACGTTTCCGGCGCCAACATAGCATGCCCACAGCTTCCTAACCCGTACGTCTATGGAATCAACAGATAGGAGGAATCCTTCAGCCCCTAATGGTGATGCTGCAGTGGCTAAGTTACTGGACTGGCCTTTTGGTGAGATCATGAACACCAGTGATCCTCCGGGGAACCACCAGCCAGTCAACACATTTCAGCCCATTAAACAACGTCACTTTTGTACTCTTCCACCTTGTAGCACTTGAAATCCTGTCCTAGCCAGCACACTTTCATCTTGATAGAATCATCTCAAGACTAATCCCAGGTTTTTTTTGATTTACTACTTTTCTTACTTTACTCGTTGCTTCTTAGCAATTACATCCTCAGAAACTAGTTCAACTTCCATACATACATTGTCAACAGGAAATTCTTGTTCTTTGATACCACTTTTGATACAGTGACCTTAGATGCACCACTTAGTTGTATATCCAACATTCAACTGTGAATGAGCATGTATATTCTCCACCTGAACATCAAATTAAAGCCATCCTGCTGGCTCCCTCCAAAATCCTTGTAGCCCGTGCCCTGCTTTTATCTTTCTCCTGGACTGCTCTCTGAGGTCGAACCATTACTGCACAACCATAGGTTCCTAAATGACACAGAGCAGAACTTAAACTTTGTATCCAACCTAGCCACATTCACCCCGCCACAGACATTCCTTTCTTCTCTACCCCTAACCGTCTCACAAATTAAAACATGCTTATTTTCTCACTTTTCCAGTTCTGATGAGAGGTTATTGACCTAAAACATTAGCGTTGTTTCTCTCTCCATGGATACTGCCTGGCCTGCTGGTTATCTACAGCATTTGCTGTTGCTATTTCAAACTTCCAACACCTGCAGTTTTTGCTTTCCTTATAGTGATTAGATTGTGAGGGAAAATTATGTAAACTGGACATGTCACTGGAAAAATAAGAGTCATAGAGCAATACAGCATGGATACAGGTCCTTCGGCCCAATGAGTCCACGCTGACCACAGTGCCCAGCCAGCTAGTCCCAATTTCCAGCATTTGGCTCATATCCCTCAAAGTCCTGTTGCTGCATGCATCTCTCCAAGTGCTTTTTAAATGGTACTATTGTACCTGCCTCAACCACTTCCTCTGGCAACTCATTCCCATATACTTGTCACCCTCTGAGTAAAAAAGTTGTCCCTCAGGTCCCTTTTAAAACTTTTCCTTCTCACCCTAAATCTATGCCCCCTTTTTTTTAGACTCCCCTAACTTGGAGGAAAGAACTGTTACCATCCACCTTATCTATGCCTCTCATAATTTTAAACATAACTATAAGGTTGCCCCTCATTCTCCTATGTTCCAGGGAATAAAGACCTGGCCTGGCCAAACTCTCCCTATAACTCAGGCCCTCTAATCCTGGCAACATCCTCTTAAATCTTTTTTGCACTCTTTCCAGTTTAAAGACGTCTTTCCTATAACATGGTGACCAAAACTGTACACAGTACTCCAAGTGTGGCCTTACCAACGACATACACCTGCAACATAATGTCCCTATTCCTATACTCAATTCCCTGACCGATGAAGGCCAACACGCTAAACACCTTTTTCATCACCCTGCCTTCCTGTGATGCCGCTTTCAACTAACTATGCACCTGTACTCCTCAGTCCCTCTGTTCCATTACACTCCCTAGTGCCCTACCATTCATAGTAAAAGTCTTACGCTGGTTTGACTTTCCAAAATGCATCACCTCACACTTACCTGTACTGAAATCTATTTGTCACTCCTTGGCCCACTTTCCCAATTGATCAAATCCCCCTGTAATATATGATAACCTTCTTCACTATCAACAACACCTCCTAATTTCGTGTCATCCACAAAGTTACTGATCAAGCCTTGTGCATTCGCACCCAAATCATTTATATGAATAATGAATAACAAGGGTCCCAACACCAACCCCTACGGCACACCACTAGTCACCGGCCTCCATTCTGAGAAACAACCTTCAACCCCCACCCTCTGCTTCCCACCTCTGAGCCAATTTTGAATCCACCTAACCAGCTCTCACTGGATTCCATGGAACCTAACCTTCCAGCCCAGCCTACCATGCAGGACCTTGTTGAAGGCCTTGCTAAAGTCCAAATAGACAACATCCACTGCCCTACGCTCATCTACTTTTTCGGTTACCTCTTCAAAAAAATTCTAAAAGGTTTCTCAAGCATGACTTCCCACGCACAAAACCATGCTGACTCCTCCTAATCAGACTCTGTCTATCCAAATGCTGGTAGATCCTGTCCCTCAGAATTCCCTCCAGTAACTTCCCCACTACTGATGTAAGGCTGACCGGCCTGTAGTTCCTTGGCTTGTCCTTGCTATCCTTCTTAAACAACAGAACAACATTAGCCACCTTCCAGTTGTTGGGAACTTCACCACTGGCTAAGAAAAAGATATCATAAGAGATGATGTGTTTGCAGTGTTCCAGAATCTAAAAGAACTGGATTACGTGGACCTTGACAAATAATTTTACCTTGCTCAGAGCAATAGAACCCTTAATGAGGGCAAATACAGAATTACTAGGTGGAGCATCATTTCAAAGAGCGATTCCTCAGTCGGAAAAGAACAGGACCTGGGAGAGACATGCAAACAGATAACGTTGATTCATTCAGGTGGAAATTAAATACATTTCTTTCAGGAAGTAAAATTTTGAGTATACAATACAGAAGTAATTTGAGGTAAAAGGTCACACTGTTTCCTGGAAAACACATTCAAACTTTTAAAAGGCTTCTAGCTTTTAAAATGAAGGTACTAACTAACAGTCTGACAAAGGAACTAATGGCACTGAACAGAACTGTCCTGACACAGAATCCTCCAAACTGATTCCTTTAAGTATGCATTTAAAGATTCAAAATACATATTAAATTAAGCAGTATTTCTACATAAATCTATGTTCTAAACTGTGATAATGGAACTGACCATGGTTTAATGACTGCTTGGCTAAAATGTCGCTTCTTTTTATTCACAGATCTTAAAAATGTCGAGCAGAGTACTTGATAAAATTGACACTGGACAACTTGTTAGTCTTCTATCTAATAACCTCAACAAATTTGATGAGGTAGAAAAATTTGTGCACAATTCATTGTGTTGGGAGAAATTGTGTTTTGTATCAGTCCGTTTTAAATGAAGACGTTATTCTGGTTTTAATATACAGTGTCTAAACAAACGTAAACTGTCTTTTGTGTATTGCAAAGAAGACGAGCTGAAGTGAGGAATGTCGATGCATATTGCCCATGCAACTGTGATGAGCATCTGAATTTCATGACAATAATTCCAAGATTAAGATTAAGATATTTATTTATTAGTTATATGCACATTGAAACACACAGTGAAGTGTGTCTATTTACAATAGTGGATCTTGTGAAACTCCCTGTCCTGGTATAACACTTTTACTTATGATAGTGGGAGCAAATACTCCAGTGAGGTCTTGAAAGATGATTCATGAAATACTGTCATAGATCTTTGCTGTGAGTTATAAAGGCAGTGAATAATAGCTTCCTGATAAGCACAATTTTTACTTTGGCCTCCACATACATTCAAAACTCATTGTATGTTTCTGTAATGAAACCCTCTGTACCAAGAGGAAATATAAAGGGAAACCACTTTGAATATTTTTAGAGGAAGTTTAATATCTCCTTCCTTGTATCACGTACACTTTTAATTAAGAAGGTTAATTAGCAACTTACCAATAGTCCCAGTTTTTGCCCTATCTTTTACCAAAGCTCCCTAATGCTGTTAAATTTTTGCCTGCAAATGTTCCAGTATCAAAACATAAAAGCATTGATGAAAGTCTAACACATTGCAATATTTTTCAGTAAAATATCATAGACAAGTTAATTATTCAGTTGAACTAAAATTACATGTAAAGTATCATCTTAAACCATGAATTAAAACAATAAGCCACAAAATAGTAGTCTTAAAAGAAATGGAATTAGTTTGACACAAAACATTATAGTTTCATAATCTCTGACCAAAAGTACCTTCACCACCTACACCTTTTCATTTCATGTTCTGGTTAAAACTTACCTCTTTGATCAAAACTTTGGTTAGCCATCCCAAATCTTATCTGGCTTGGTGTCCATTTCCTTGATTAGACCACTGTGAAGTACTTTACGATGTACTTCTGCAAAATATTGCAAGCATCTGATGTTGAATTCTCCATTTTTGATACAAGTGATAAAATTACACAGGTAGAAAATCTCTCACTCTATTCCCACTTTATTAATTTGCAAGCTTTGTTTTCCTTTCTTTCATTTGCCTCTTTATTCTATGACAGGTGTTGATTGGACACATCGGACAAATTACCAGCAAAGGTGCAGTGGAACTGAATTCCATTTCCACTCAGGGAGCCAATCATTGACTCCATCCCAAATTGTGTGCATTGAATCATTAACATAATGAAGGCAGGCCCCGGGTGCTTGAAGATGTCAAATGCACTTTCCTTACAGCTAGAGACACTGTGCATTCCCATAAGCACAGAAAAGTCCTTCCAATCCCCCCCAAACCCCAGCACCTCCATCCCAAGAAACAGATAATTGATTTTCCAACAAGATTAATAACCTGCTCCGTGCTACATTTTGAAGACTCTGATGATCTGTATTGGAACCTACGTCAATAGTTGTAGGCCTATTAGGCACTGGTCAGGAGGCAGAGTGGGCAGTATTTCTTGGTGAACACCCCAGATACACCTCCTTTGAACAGGTGAAGGATCTGAAGCCTCCTCTAAACTAAACTGAATCCAGGAACTGTGGCATCAAGGATGGAGCTTATTTTGAGTTCATTATGGATTATCCTAATGCACGAGTATAAAATGGCAGTTTACCCATTTGTATCATTAAACTCCTCATCTGTCTTTGTATTTAAGTAAAAAGCATCATCTATGTGTGATTGTGTGCTTAATATCGCAAACTGTCTGGTAATATAAGGTCCATTGCTTTCTTTTCAGGGTGTAGCAGTTGCCCACTATGCATGGATTGCACCAGTGCAAGTAGTACTTTTAATGGGATTGCTCTGGAATGAACTGACCGAATTTGCATTTTGCGGATTGGGGTTCCTAATAATGCTTGCCCTTTTCCAAGCCTGGCTGGGGAAGAAGATGATGCAATACAGGTGATACATTTAATTATATCAGCCTGTCAAAAGTCATAAGCAAGGACTATTTTAGTAGCTGTTGTAACATTAAGTATTCAAATAATTCCTTTCTGCTTGTTTGTATGGCTTCTGAATACACAGTGAACTGGAATTAACAAACATATAGAAGAAAGAAAAACAGAATTAAGAGACAAGAAGGAGATAGATAGTAAAAGCAAAAATAAAATTTAAAATTTAGCATATTAATTTAATTATTACATTTTGGCATTCTGTGGGAATAACTTGCTGCCTGCAGGAAGGAGATTGCTGAGTTTCAGTTGTTCTTCTGTGGGTCAGAGAGGTTGAATGTAATCCAGGATTATCAACCAGATCATTGAAGTATAGTGGTGTAACTGCCAAAACTTTCTGTGGTGAGTTTTATTGATAATTAATGTTCAAATGCAGCAATTTCTTGAAATTCACAGGAAATTTAATATCATTCTTGTAAAGCTTGCAGTTGAATGATGCATATCACTGAGTGGCTTTTGTCATTTTGCAGCTTATGGGGTTTATCTTCCTGACCAGAGATTTCTGGATAATTTACAGACAAATAAAGTCATGTTCATCAAACTTGCAAACAAATTTTGGCTACAATTCAATTAATTCTCCTAGCCTATGCACAATGCTATTAAAATAAATTCAAATGCCAGAGTTTGAACCTAGTGGCAGTAAAGGAGTATTTCACTCAACACTACAAAGTGCATTTTGAACTGGTTGGAGAAACAGTTATATTCCAATTTGTGTCACTTGTTGAAAAGTTTTATTGCTTGGAATTTCATGGGCAAATAGTTGTGAATAGCATTATGAATTATGATGAATCATTCCTCATATCCAACTAAATTAATATTTTGGTTGAAGTAAAATTGCTGTTGAGAACTCCCAGATCATTTGCCTTATTAGGGTGTCATTTACCCATCATTTCCACACTGTTATTGAAAGTTAATTATGGATCCCCCAAGACAATATAATTAATACTGCCTGCTAGACTTGAGCCACTGTTTCATAGTAAACAGTTACAGAAGGACATATCAGATGATCACACTTTGCACCAACGACAGTTGCTCAGTATGTGGACAAACACAAAAAACTCCAAACCTCAGAACATTAACTGATTGAGAAGTTAAAATGAACCTAACAATATAATTACAGCACATCCCTTCCTGATGAACTTAACGCATTCTATGCACGTTTTGAACAAAAGGGAAGTGGATTTGTCACCATCCACCCTGACAGCCACCAAAGCAGCTGAACCTGTGATCACAGTGGAGGACGTAAGATCAGTCTTCCGGAAAGTGAACACAAGGAAAGCACCTGGCCCAGATGGTGTCCCTGGCCGTGTGCTCAGATCTTGTGTTGATCAGCTGGCAGAAGTATTTGTGGACATATTCAACCTCTCCCTGCTTCAGTCTCAGGCTCCCTCCTGTTTTAAGAAGACCACTATCATCCTGGTATTAAAGAAAAGCAGGGTAATGTGCCTCAATGACTACCGACCAGTGGCTCTGACATCCACCATCATGAAGTGCTTTGAGAGGTTTGTCATGGCACGCATCAACTCCAGCCTACCAGACAACCTGGACCTATTGCAATTCGCCTATCGCCGAAACAGGTCTACAGAGGATGCCATCTCCCTGGCCCTAAACTCCACTCTGGAGCATCTGGACAGTAAAGACACATACGTTAGACTATTGTTTATTGACTACAGCTCTGCCTTCAATACAATAATCCAAGCAATCACCAAACTCCGAGGCCTAGGACTCAACACCTCCCTCTGTAACTGGATCTTTGACTTTCTAACCTACAGACTGCAATCTGTATGAGGATAGGCAGCAATACCTCCGGCACGATTATTCTCAACACTGGTGCCCCACAAGGCTGCGTCCTCAGCCCTCTACTCTACTCTACTCCCTGTACACTCATGACTGTGTGGCCAGATTCTGCTCTAACTCCATCTACAAGTTTGCAGATGATACCACCATTGTAGGCCGTATCTCAAACAACGATGAGTCGGAGTACAGGAAGGAGATAGAGAGCTTAGTGGAATGGTGTCATGACAACAACCTTTCCCTCAATGTCAACAAACAAAAGAGCTGGTCATTGACTTCAGGAAAGGGGGCGGTGTACATGCACCTGCCTACATCAATGGTGCTGAGGTTGAGAGCTTCAAGTTCCTGGGAGTGAACATCAGCAACAGCCTGTCCTGGTCAAATCACATAGATGCCATGGCCAAGAAAGCTCACCAGTGCCTCTACTTCCTCAGGAGGCTAAAGAAATTTGGTTTGTCCCTTTTGACTCTCACCAACTTTTACCGATGCACGATAGAAAGCATCTTATCTGGATGTATCACGGCTTGGTATGGCAACTGCTCTGCCCAGGACCGCAAGAAACTGCAGAGAGTTGTGGACACAGCCCAGTGCATTATGGACACCAGCCTCCCCTCCTTGAACTCTGTCTTTACCTCTCATTGTCTTGGTGAAGCAGCCAGCATTATCAAAGATCCCACCCACCTGGGACATTCTCTCTTCTCTCCTCTTCCATCAGGTAGAAGATACAGGTGCCTGAGGGCACATACCACCAGACTTAAGGACAGCTTCTACCCCACTGTGATAAGACTATTGAACGGTTCCTTTATACAATGAGATGGACTCTGACCTCACGATCTACCTTGTTGTGACCTTGCACCTTATTGCACTGCACTTTCTCTGTAGCTTGTGACACTTTACTCTGTACTGTTATTGTTTTTTTTACCTTTACTACATCAATGCACTTGTATTAAATCAATGTAAACTGCACTGTGTAATGAATTGACCTGTATGATTGTTTGTAAGGACAACCCTTTTCACTGTACCTCGGTACAAGCAACAATAATATACAATACCAAAATAATTCTTGCTCGTCATAAGGTCCTTTTGCTAATGATTCAGTCATTTGATAATCAGTCTTGGGCAATACAGTGATGCAGCTAGCTGAGCCATTGCCTCACAGCCTCCAGTGACTCGGTCAATTCTGACCTCTGGTTCTGACATTGTGAAGTTTGCATGTTCTTCTTGTGACCATGTGAATTTCCTCTGGGTGCTGCAGTTTCCTCCCAAATCTCAAAGATCTGTGGGTTGGTAGGTATTGGCAGTATAAATTTCTGCCTTGTGTGGAGGTGAGCGGTAAAATCTGGAGAAGTTGATGGAATGTGGAAGAATAAAAAAAATGGTATTAATGTAAGTGATTGCTTGATGATTGGTGTGGACTTGAGGGTCCAAGGGTCTGCTTCTGCACTGTATGATGCTAAGAGTATAACTTTATGTACTTTGACAGTATATTAATCCATGAAACTTGCTGTTATTGAATTCAGGATTTTTTATAGCGAATAGTATGTGTTATAATACAATTCTGCTTTTTATTTTGTTCTTTTTGATGTTAATAAACACATAGTCATGAGGTACAGCAAGAAAGGCCAACGTGGAATGTTTGGGCCTATCCCAAGATGCATTGGTTCACTGTTAAACTGTGCCATGAGAGTAGGTGTGTACTGGTGCTGACAAAAGTGAGCTTCTAAACTCAGTTCAACTGTCAATGAGTGCACAAAGTAGAAATGACTATTGTCTAAAAGAGAGGGAAAACTGGAGGGTGATCACCACCTGTGCTGCTCTTGCATATCTGGTGGTCAGGTATACAGCAGCACTGACAGAAGCTTTCAGTAGTCTGATTTCACCCCTTTCAGTTCAGTGTGGTGTGCATTTGTTGGAAAGTGATATAAACAGGAGTTAATTGTCAGGATGGAAAGTGTAAGTGGGTAATTAGCAAATTATTGGTTCTCTCTTTACCAATAAACAGAGACAAACGTGCAGGAAAAATAAATGAACGACTTGCAATTACCTCTGAAATTATCGACAATATTCAGTCAGTGAAAGTATATTGCTGGGAAGATGCAATGGAAAAGATTATCAATAACATAAGTACAGTAAGTTATATTATGATTCACTCCTATAATATTTATTAGAAAAATATCTAATCTGTGAATTAACATATTCCATGGAATCAGCTACTTTTGTCATGATATTTAAATTTAATTGACCGTAGATTTTCAGTCGGTTTTGGGGTGACAATTTTATTCATTTTAGTCTACATTCAATTTTATTGAAAGAGCATCCTAACTAAAATAGATTGAATGACAAAGCAACTTTCCTGCTGTGATATAAACACTGTAAATCTAAAATTCACAATTACTTTACAACCACTTCCTTAGCACATTCAGTGGCATTACCCCATCACTATCAACCTGAGAGTTTCCATTGACCAGAAACTTATCCGGGCCAGCCATATAAACGCTATGGCTCTAAGAACAGGTCAAAGCCTGGGTATTCTGTGGCTTCGAGCTCTCCAAATATTTTCCATAATACACAAATCAGAGTGATGAAATATTATCCAGTTGTGTGAGTGAAGGTAAACAGCACTCAAGCTGGCACGATCCAGGACAAAGCAGTCTGCTTGACTGAACACTTCAGCTATCACCTTAAATATACATTACCTCCACAATAAACATGTGAGGTCAGGAGAGTGTACCTGTAAGGTGCACTCCAATACATCTCAAAGATCTTTTGGACTGCATCTCCCAAACCTCCCTCAAATCAGCAGGTAGATGGAAAAACCACTAGTGTTAATAAAAGCAGAAAATGCTGTAAATATTCATCTAGCCAAGCAGGATCAGTGAAGAGTTAATGCTCCAGGTCAATGACCTTTTCATAAGTTGCAAGTATCTTCCTCTTAACTCCAATAGTTTTTCCATTGTCTCCAAGGTTCAAGGTCATTGACCTAAAACACTTTTCTCTCTCTTTCTCCCTCTGTTGATGCTGCCTGTATTGAGTATTTCCTGCCATTTCTTTGTTTTTTTTTAACTTAAGACTTCTAGAAACTGTAGTATTTGCTTTTGTACCACAACCTTCAAACAACCTCCCAAGCCATCCATCATCCTGACATGAAAATGCATTACCTTTCTTTCATTATTGCTGAACCAAACTCTTGGAACCTTGGCTAACAGCCCTGCAGAAAAACCTTCAGAACACAGGCTGAAGCAGTTCATGATTCCCTGCCACTTTTGGGTGGGAGTAATTAGGAAAATCAATAAAACATTGCCTGCAAGTGAATCCTTCATCCCCTAAATGAATAAGTGAAACAAAAACTTTCCCATCTTCACTGATGGTGGGACCCTTCATGTGAGTGCTGAAGGCAAGGTTAAAGCAATCAGAACCATGTTCAGTCAGAAGTGCCAAGTAAGGCTTCTGCCTGAGTTCTATCACAAAAAAAAATCTTCAGCCTATTCAATTCACTCCATGTGATATCAGGGAATGGCTAAGGCCTTGGATACAGCTGTGGTCATGGGACAACATACCAGTTGTATTACCGAGAGAACTGTGCACCACAACTAGGCATGCCTCCAGCCAAGATTCTCCACTACAGTCATAGCACTGGCAAACACCCAACAATGTTGAAAATGGCCCAGGTATATCCTGGTCAAATCCAGTCTAACTACCCAATCATCCACATAGCTCTTAGATGGCATTTGCTCATCAATAGCCTGCTTCCCAATGTCCATTTTGACTTCAGCAATGACTATTCCACTCATCAGAGCCATGGAACTATAAATTGCATCAAAATTTCCTGCCGCTCCCTGCAACAATGTCCAATATTCCATTAGTCTTCCTAATTACTTGCTCTATCTGCACACAAACATTTTGTGTTTTCATGCACTAGGACTATTAGAACTCTTTGAAGAGCAAATTTTATAGGCTCAGTCCATTTAAATAATAATTTGCTTTTCTTTTCTTCCAATCAAGTGAACAACCTCACATTTTCCCACATTATACTCCTGCCAAGCTCTCCTCACTTAGCCAACCTGTGTTCCTTTGCAGGTTCCTAGTGTCCTCCTCACAATTTACTAACCACCTCTCTTTGCACTATCAGCTAATTTGGCTGCAGAGCACTAGGTCTCTTCACCCAAGTCATCAATATAGATTGTAAATAATTGTGGGCCCAGCCCTATCCCCATAGTTCCATTTGATACTGTTGCCAATTGGAAAATGGCTCATTTACCTCTACTCTCTTTTATGTTAGTTAGCAGCTCCCCAATAGTATTGCCCTCAACCTCATGACATAAAAATAAAATTGTTATATACTCCATTGTTTAATATAAGTTATCATGAGTTAACATACATAGAAAGAAATTGTGATGTTTCCTGTGTAATTTTTCTGTGTTCCTTCTAATCTGACAGGGTTGAAATAAAGCTGACCAGAAAAGTTGCCTACTGCAGATACTTCAGTAGCTCAGCTTTCTTTTTCTCAGGCTTTTTTGTTGTGTTTCTGTCTGTGGTTGCCTACGCTTTCATACATACCGTAAAACTGCGTAGGATATTCACCACATATCGTACAACATCGTCCTTCGAATGACAGTTACCAGACAGTTTCCATCTTCAATACAAATGTGTATGATTCTTTGGGAACATATACATAAAATACAGGTATGTTAGTGAAATAATGCAGTGATGGGGAGCATGAAAATTCGAATGCTTCAAATTAAATATACTTTTTATATCTCATGTTCTTAATAATAATTGATATTCAGAACTCTTTCTTAGTTTTGGCTTTCACCAGAACAACATCCAAACGTTCAACAATTTATCAATTGTTTATTTGATAATGTGAGCATTATTTATGTATTCTGTTACCAACTAGAAGAGTCAAAGGAAATGTTTTATCAGGCTATAAGTAACTTTGCTCAAAGCTCCTCTGCTAATTATAATGGACCTCTCACCCAGACCATTGGGAAAGACTGTTATTAAGAAAATATTTGGATTACTGTTTGTCATATGACATTAAATTCATTCAGTTGGTCAATATATTCAGAGAGATACAGGAGACTGCAGATGCTGGAATCTGGAGCAATAGACTATCTGCTGAAAGAACAGCGGATCAAGCAGCATCTGTAGGGAGAAAGGAATTGTCAACATTTTGGGTTGAAACCCTGCATCAGGACCAATTCCTTTCCCCCACAGATGCTGCTCAAACCCATTGAGATCCTCCAACAATCCTGAGATTATTTGTTGGTCGATATATTCATTTGATTTCTCTTGCAGAAGAGAGGTATGTTAATGATCTAACTGGGTATATTAAAACCGTTGATTAAAATAAATAAATTTAGGGAAAACATTTTCTATTACAACACAAATGGATCTGGCTTGCAAAGCTTTCAGATTATGCTTACTGAAGGATGTCTTATAAATCCAATTTTCAGGCATGAAAAGCTTGGCATCCACCAATAGACCAATGTCCTGTGATGTGTAATGTGTACAGTTTGTGTAATGTGTAAGTTTGTAATGTATACAGAGCAAAGTAATCTTTGTGGTATATTGCAGACATCATGTACACAACCAGTTGGAAGAGAGATCTTAAAATTGCAGCTATACATCAAGGATAAAATAGCCTTAGGGATGAATGCACCTCTCTTCTTTCAGAGAATTCAAGTGAATATTTTGACCAATTGAATGAAATTAATCTCATAGCAACAATACAATAACCCATATATCTTCCTATACAGACTATTCTCATTCAAAAAACAACTTATGAGACAAAGTGACATGAGTCCCGAAAAATCAGTCATTTGAAACTAGAACTCCAGTAGTTAGTTCCATCTCCACTAAAATGAAAATTGATGACATTACTTTTGTGAATGTTATGCTGTGGCAGATGTGTACTCCTGAATGCTCTTTTATGTGAAAAATTAGTGAATTCTTTGTAATACATCCAAGCTGGCAGTGATACCAATAGTATAACAGTTTAAGTATTGTTTTCTGGTTAAGTTGTTTATACATATAATTTCAAAAATGCCTGAGTAAATTACTGTCAGGTGCCAATAATGAATGCTTCTAACATTTAAATTGAAGTGTGTTTTAAATACAATCTAAATTAGTTGGGCTATTTTCAAGTTATGATTCTATATTACATCATTGTAAGTTTGTGAAATTCTGGTTTTTCCAGATGGATCCAAAACTGGTCATTGCCCTGTGCCCATCCTTCAGATGTCAGCAACCAAGTGTTCATAATATTTTTTCTTTCAGGACTTCCTACATAAAGATGAACATAAGACTGTGGAGTACAACCTGTCAACAAAGGAGGCTGAGATGATAAATGTCACAGCATCTTGGGATGAGGTGAGAATTCATTTTCCAAAGCATTGAGAATCTTTCAATTCTTCATGTATATTTGCAAATATATAAATCTTGAGGCAACCAGTTTAATGTTCTGAAGCTCATAATGACGTACAGTTAAAGACCTCCTGTCTGAATATCCATGGTCTGAATACATCCAAAATCCTGATGCTAAAGTATTCAGAAATTCCACTGAAATGAGTCATGGTTTTCAGGAGATTATCACCAAGGTTTCCATTCACTGCTACATTCTATATTGTAAATGCAATAAATTAGTGCTCACAATTCTTTTTTATGGTGTATATTTATAAACAAAGCACATAATTACATACAAATAACATTTGCACATTACATCAGGGATATGGAAGACTGAAAAGGATTACTACCTAGAATGTGAATATATCCATATTTCAAAATACTGCTCATTTCCAATTCTAATTCAGACTGGAGTCCTTGGTCATTAGTTCCCTAAGTTAAAGATCTATTGAAATCTCTTTCCAATTTATTATTAATATTTTTCCATGGAATCTGTATCTCCTGTGACATGAGTCCCACCAACTCACTCACTCACTCACACACAGAGGCAGAATAAAAAGCATTTTTCTTTTTAGTCATAGTTTCATACTGCTGGTTTCAGCCCACCATGTCCATACTCACTATCAAGCACCCATTTACACCAATCCTACACTAATACAACTTATTCACTCCACATTCCCCTCAATTTCCCCCAGGTTCTATAAATCACCTACATACTAAGAGCAATTTACCTACCAACCCCATAACTTTGGGATGTATGAGGAAACTGGAACATCCAGGGGTAACCCAAGCAGCCACAGGGGGAATGTGCAAACTCTACACAGACAGCACTGGAGGTCAGGTTTGAACTTGGGGTGCTGGGAACTGTGAGGCTGCAGCTCTGCTAGTTGTGTCACTGTGCCACCCCAACTGTGGAACTATGCTATTTTTGATCTGGCGGGTCAAAGAAATTAGGGAAAATAGACATCATTCTTCAAGAGGACTTAATGGAGAAAAAATGCATAAAGGAAAACTTAAGATATTGGTTATGCACTGCAATGCTTTTGTAATTAAAGGACACAAGCAATATCAAATGTAACTTTTTTTAAAAAACAAACAGGGAATCAGAGAGTTATTTGAAAGAGTTAAACGGAATGATTCTGAGCATAAGATGGTGAATGGCGATGAAGGATTGTTTTTCAGCAACTTCTCACTGCATGTTACACCTGTCTTGAAAAACATCAGCTTTAAATTAGAGAAAGGAGAACTGCTGGCTGTGGCTGGATCTACAGGATCTGGCAAGGTAAGAGTTTCTATATTTGATGACTTGTTCACAGAAGTTCCATGTCACTTCTGAAAACAATGATAAATTCACAGAATAAGCTGGACAGTTACACTGCACTTGAAAAGTAGTACTGATTGCTAAATATACTTGCTGAGATTTAGAGATTTCCTGTTGCAGATGATAGATTCTGTGTACGTATGTAGCAGTAAATTTTCATATCTGTCTGTCAATATGTTCATGTTATGCATAATGGGAATTGTCACTCTAACTCTCCTCTGGTGTCACCATAATACTCACTATACCATTCTAATCCATGCCATAGTACTTGAGGCAGAACATGGCCAAGGGACAATGGCCCTTGTAGATAATTGTGCATTTGACAATGCAGCCCATGGGTTCAAGGGAGAAATAATTGTTGTTGATTGCTAATATTTACCAGGTGTGAGAATATTGGCAGGCCCTATTTGTACACATATCCTGACAGTTCCATTCACTTCACTTTAGTTCCAATGGCTTTAATGGAACTGACTGCACTGAAGGTGGAGACAACTAAAACCCTGACCCACTTATAGCACTAACAACCAAAGATTAATTTTGACCCTCAAGTTGCCCACACTACAGCAATAAAATGAATAAATATTAAAATAACTGCAGCATATTTTAAAAATTATTGAAAATAAATTGCTTTTGTTATTCTCATGTTTGAAAGGTGAAGCCATTAAATAAACTATGTGAACAGAGGGAATTATTAAAATTGAGAACTTTTGTGTGATGAAGGAAATAAGTAATCTATCGGACAACTGCATTTCAATGTACATTTGACCGATGGAAGTTCAACCTTGCGCCAGCCTCTTCTGGCAGTGACAGCTACAGCAAATCTAAGGCAAGGGAAGGTATTTTATAATCGGGCAGCAAATTTGGGGAAAAAGTAGGAAGTCTTGAGGAATCAGGGAAGAGCATACTTAAACAAAAAGCAAATAATCCAGATTCATCATTGGCGATACATTGGTACCTCACATAATGTTTCAGGGTGTGATCCCAGGAATGAGAGTGTTAGTAGATTCAATGTTAAAAGGGGTCATTATAGAATTACATGCAGAGAGATGTGTTACTGACAGCATTGCTGTGCTAGCAGCCTGATTGAGGACTCAGCCCTGCACTTCTGCCCCTGGTAATCTTTGCCCTGTCCACCTTGGTGCACCTCTGAGCTCCGCCTCTCAGTGCTGAGTACCACATCGCTCACGCCAACCCGCCAACACCAGCCCTCACAGGCAGCCTCTGCAATTGCCTCAGTGGCTTACTCTACACTGAACCTCACAGTGATGCAATCACCATTTCATTGCTGCAGAAGTACCAGTGGAGGCCAGGGGTTCAGGCCAAGTTCCCAACACTGCAGCACCTATGCGTGTCCAGATTCCAGGAACCAGTGGTACCAATGTAAGCTTAACATATTTTGACAGTACAAATTACTTGAAATGAGGCTTTGTGAGATGACAGGAAGGACTATATTACCTGGAAGAGCAAATGAAGAGTATCACAAAATATCTATGAGAACTATTTCAGTGGGATGGGAAGAACTTTGCCTTTGTTAAATTGCACCTACCTACTGATGTTTGAATCTAGTGAAGTTGCTGGAATTTAATTTCAGGAGGGGAGTCAAAATGGCAGCCAATACCCTTACATGTATTCAGTTCCAGCAATTTTCTCTTTCCATAATATTTTGATCTTGGTCACTTGCACAATAGATTACTTTGGTAAAGTTGTTTTACTTGTAACGGTGAGTTGATTGCTGTAAGTGTTCTGGTTGTGACAGGCACTGGAACTTTGGAACTATACTATTGGCACACATGATGAATGAACTTGGACATGACCTACCTTATTTCAAACAATGGGATTTCATGCAACAGCTTATATTATATTGCTGTCTCCATCATGTCTTATTTAGAGCTCACTTTTGATGATGATAATGGGAGAACTGGAGCCTTCGGAGGGTAAAATTAAACACAGTGGGAGGATTTCCTTCTCACACAGATACCCTGGATAATGCCTGGAACTATTAAGGAAAACATTATCTTTGGACTTTCATTTGATGAATACAGATATACCAGTGTTGTCAATGCATGCCAGCTGGAAGAGGTAAGTTTGATGTTTCATAGCATGTATAATATATGATGGCATTGATGGTTTTACTTAACATATCTTTGATAAGATGATAAAGTCAAAATCATTAACCTTTTATGAATATTATCAGACAACAAGAAATAATTGACAAACCATCCTCATTCAAAATTTGACCAAAACAGAATAAAATCTCTACAGTCAATTGCAGCACAAGGAACACAAGGCTGATTTTGATTAGTTCAGATGACAATTATTAGTTGCTCAAGATTCACTCCTGTATTCTTCAGTTGGTTATTACCACGTCATGTCTCTCAGTTTTTATTAATCTCAATGATGTCAATTAAATATTATCATTTTTTCTACAGCCTTTATAATAAATTTGCTTGAAGTTAAGACAAGAAAAGTCAGTTTCAAATATTCTCCTGTTCTAATTCTCTCTGAATATGACAGTAGTATCCAAGCCCAGGGCAACATTAACTGAAAAAGAATTGAGAAAATGAAATACTTAGCAAAGAGAGGAAACCAGCTTTCAATTTTTGCACTGAAATATATGCAGCAGTGTCATTTGAGCTCACCATAATGTGAAGCTGGGAATGCTGATAGATGGAGAAAAACTAAGAACTAAAAAGGGCACCTTTCCTTCAGGACAGCTTTGTCACTGAGTCAAAGTCATGAAACTCCTTCTCCAACATGGGAATACAATCGGGACTGAGGTTGCAGAGGTTCACGCAGAACTCCCTTCACTATCAAGGGCAGGCAACTGAGCATGGGTATAATATAGCTTTAGTCAACGTCACCCATGTCCCAGGAACATTTAGACAACTAAGACAGAAAAGAGATGAAAAGTTAAATTTACAGACGTTGCAGGAGCCAACTTCAGCAACAGCTCCCCGCTGAGTTCCTCCAGCACTTTGAGTGTGCTTCAGCAACAGCTAAACTGCTACTGGAACCACTGCTGAAGGAGTCAGAAGATAATTAACTGCATTTAGCAACTCTGATTGCAGTCTGAGAGAAGCCTAGATCATGCATTTCCAACTGATACAAGTGTGATAGGCAAAATTAAGTGACAGGCAATATTGAACAGGATATAATTGAAGCAAAGAGGTTGAAATCCTTCATTAATACAAACAGACAATAAGAAAATTAAGAACAATACTTGTGATGGGAAGAGACCTGAGTTAATACTCTACAAGGAAATTTAACCATTTGTAGGGTCTTATTCATGTCTTGTCATGTGAGCAGGAAAGGAAAATGAGAATTCTTAGAGATCAGTTAGCTGTATCACACACAAGGGTGTCCAGATGTCACAATAATGTTGGGATTGTCCCAGTGATAGAGACTTTGTCCCATGTCCTGATCTAGGTACTGTCAGGGCACCAATTGTCCCGATTTTCAAGGTAGCATCCTGCAAGAGGTTTCTAGTCTTCACGCCTTTCACATTGTCTCATGCTTCACACTTTCCTCATCTTTATGTCATTCTCACAAGAAGGAACTAAGATAGTTAATGTGATTTTAGAAATGTCAGAACTTCTGTCTATGTATTTAAAATCTTGCTGGCTCCTAGTTGTGATCTTTTTGGTTCTTACACAAACTTGTGACAATGAATGTAGTAATATTTCAAGTGCAGTGCACTCCTAAAGGAGAGATTGCTACCTAATCTTCTCGCCTTTTGTTACCTTGGATCTCAGACCTCAAACCACCCCCCCCACCCACACCTCAGATCCCTCTACGCCATGCCACCTGCCTCTACCCTTCAACCTCCCACCCACCCCATCCCACCAGAAAAAGTTTCCTGATTTCTTTTTGCTTTCTGGTCACCCTGTTCCATAGTGTGGAAGAGTATCTGGGTTTGTGACAACTTAAAGACAAGCAACATTTGCCTTTATCTGATCCACACTATATTACCCCCACAAAAGCAAGCACTCAGCAAAATAGTAATTTTCCATCCAGCTAAGCAATTCTGATCTGTGTCAGGTTTGGAATAGTAAGCATATAATGATGGCAAACACAATAAAAATAGAATCACACCTAACTGATACTATTGTCCAAGGTCAATTAACTTGCAGAAAACATGGAACTTTTAAAGGAGTGTAAGATGCTGAATAGATGGAATCTGATGTTAAGCCACAGAGAATAATCAGATTTCTTTTTCACTCCGTTCTCAAAATGGGGAGAAGCTTTATATAAAATTTAAATTTTAATAACAATTTAAATAAATAAAATTTAAAAAGAAAAATTTATTTCAAAGTAGGGTGCAATGTGGGGAATGTTCAATCAGCCAGCCATTTAGGCTGTGGCAAGTATACTGTTCCATTGAAGTCAAGTTCCATTGTTTGCAGAAGGAGGCAAGACTGAAGAGCCATAAAACTATTAGGACTGTCTTGAAGCGACCTTGAACTAAAGATTAAAATGAAAGATTAACCTCCTGAAAATTGCTCAGTTCAAAGGTGCATTTAAAAATTGTGTTCATTTTTCAGTTTCTGTGATAATTTTTATTTATTAATTGTATCAATATTAGAGATGGCAAGAAATGCTGTTTGACTGACAGCAAAGGTCTATCTAACTGGGTCTTGAAAAACCTGGTTGCTCTCTAATTAGATAAGATATCTTTATTAGTCACATGTACATCGAAATACACAGTGAAATGAATCCCGGTGTTCTGGGGGCAGCCCACAAGTGTCGCCACGCTTCCGGCGCCAACACAGCATGACCACAATTTCCTAACTTGTATGTCTTTGGAATGTGGGAGGAAACCGGAGCACCCGGAGGAAACCCACACAGACACGGGGAGAACATATAAACTCCTCACAGACTGTGGCTGGAATTGAACCCGGGTCGCTGGCGCTGTAAAGCGTTACGCTAACCGCTACACTACTGTAGCTTAGGAATGAGTGGTGTAGTCGGAGGTTGGAGAAGCCTCCAGGGAATGTGCCAGCAGCGTTTACAATCCCAGTGCATCATCAGCATCATGTAACTTATTGGATTGGATTTTGCCGATTCTACGGGAAACAACTAACCGCTCACGTGAGTCTGAGACTCTCACATTCGGGTGCTGGGTCAAGCTGAGCAGAGCTGGGAGTGCTGAGCAGATTCATTCACTCACTCACTGAGTCAGTGAGGCCAGCTGCTCTCCCCGTGCCTGCTCGGTCCCCGTCACAGCTGTTTCTGTGATCCTCTCTCACACACTGTTTTTGTTCATTTCCAACTTACAAACAGTTCAGGCTACAAACAGTTCTCAGGAACAGAACCCAATCATTACCTGAGGACTGCCTATAGTTCTCGTTTAGATAACCACTGAATACACTTTGATAGTCTATTTGCATGATGGAGATTCATCAGCATGCCTGTTTGGAATCTCATTGGAAATCATGGTATCATAGAACATAATCAAAACAGAGCCAGTCTACCTAACACCACTTATGGGGAAACTTTGACTCCGGCCAAAATCAATGGATGTCCATGAAATGATGAGCTAATCAAAGAAAGTCACCACAGAACTATTGTAAGGTAAATTGATTTTCACAAACTTGATTGAGTGCATTGATGCAGTAATGGAAATGGTTGCTAAGGTTGGTGCAGTTGAAAAATGTGCCCTTTCAAAAGGCTTTTGATAAAGTACCAAATAAAGGACTTGTAAGCAAAATTAAAGCCCAGGGGATTAGAGGAATGGTTGCATAGATATGAAATTGGCCTAGGGGCAGAAAATGAAGAGTAGCGGCAAACACTAGTTCAGAATAGATCTTCAGAATAGAAGCAAGTTTATTGTGGTGTTCCATAGGAGGCATTATTAGGCCCACAGCTTCTTTTGTTAATATTTTATTGATATATGGGTATATAGGACATACTAAATTCACTGATGATACAGAAGTTATAACTATAGTAAAATGAGGTATATACAGTAATAGTGGACTTCAGGAGAATGTAGACTCGTGATATGGACAGAAACACAGCAGATGAAATTTAGCACAGAGATATTAAGTGAATGCATTTGATAGGAAGAAGGTGGAGAGGTGATTTAAAGAAAATGGTACAGAAAAAGTTTGAGGACCAAAGAAACCTGGGGTTTATGAACACAAATATTTGAAGGTGGAAAGTAAAGTTAATAAGTCAGTTTTTTTTAAATGAAAAGCATAGGGAAACCTTGGGTTAATAAATACAGGCACAGAGTATAACAACAAGGGAATTATGCTAAATATTAATACCTCCAGCTTTATCTGGAGTGTTGTTCCAATTCTGGGTATCTCATTTTAAGGAAGAATGACAAGGCCTTGGTGCAAAGGAAATGACCATGGATGAGGATCTTCTGTTACATGAGGAGAATGGTAGTGGGGGATTGAATACAAATGTTGAAAATAGTGAAGGGTTTAGATGGAAAATATAAGAAGAAACAGTTTCCATTGGTAGGAGGATTGGCATCCAGAGAACACAGATTTAATGTAATAAAAACAGAAAATGCTGGAAACACTCAGCAGGTCAGGCAGCATCTATGAAGACCCTGCATCAGATTTAACATAATTGGTATAAAAACCACAGTAGCACAGCTAGTGGCAAGCCAAAGACCCAGATTCAATTCTGATCTTGGGTGCGGTCTGTGTGGAGTTTTCACATTCTCCCTGTAAACCATGGGTTTCCTCCGGGTGCTCCAGTTACTTCCCATATCCCAAAGACATGCAAGTATGTAGGTTAATTGTACACTGTAAACTATCCCTAGTATGTAGGTGTATGGTAGAATCTGCGGCTGATGATAAGAATTTGGGGAAAATACAAAAAAAGGGACTAATATAGGATTAATGCTAATGGGTTGTCGATGGTCAGAACGGACCAGGTGGGCTGAAGGACTTGTTTTTGTGCTGTATCTCTCTATGACTTTATGAGATGATCAGAACTTTTGTTTTAGAGTAAACTATTCTGATCTGGAACATGCTGTCTGAATGGTGGGAGGAAGCAGCATCAATAATAACTTTCAATGTGGATTTGGATAAATACTTGAAATAAAGTTGCAGGGCTAAGAAAAAAGTGCAGAGGACCCATAGGACATCTTTTCTGAAGAGACATCACAAGCACTATAGGCTGAATAGCCTCCTACTTTCTATGATTTCTTCTTGAACTGCCTTATGAAAAAGATGCAGCTATCAAATTGCTAATTGTCCTTCAGTACGAAGTATGCCAGCCTTTACTAAGGTTTCAAATAATCAAAGCAAGCAACTTCCGAATTCTTCAAGATCAGTGTAAATATAATTTGACACAAGGCTTCATTCTGCATATGGAAGCCGGCAATATTTTAAATGACAGCATTATGACCTATGCTGCACATGCACTAACTGAAGGATAGAAGAATTGCATGCCTGTGTGTCAAAAAAAATGGGTGCAGAAAATGCATCAATGTTAAATGGACATAGAGTCAAAGTGAAATTGTTCACAAAGCCCTTGAGAACATAGTGGACAAAAGGTTTAAAATTTAAATTCCCATGGATATTACCCTTTCTTCCACCTGCACTCCTGATGGCAGTTAGAGGGAACTGCCAGAGATTTTGTCATAAACAGTTGTTTTCATTTGCTTACAGCATTTCTCTGCAAATCCTGCCGATTTCTCACTGAAGCTTGGGGAGATTGGACAAACTGTCCCAGCTTTTATTTTCAGTAACACTCCAGATATGGGTATTAGACAAAAGCCAGGAAATACATCAGGACACATATTTATTCTCAAAAACTTATCAGCCAGCTTATGATGCAAGAAAGAAATCATGTGTCTAGAGACTATCAGATGTGTACCTGTACCTAACAAATAACTAATAGGAATAGAAAGTAAGATTACCTAAGGCTCCACATTGTAATAAATCAGTGATAAAATCTTGTTGACCAAAATTCATTGCTGATTTGTGACCTTGTGTCAACAAGTACTGGCACATCCATGAAAAATTATCTCTAGAAAATAGCAGTGTGCTTGGAAGTGCTGCTGCCCTTGCACTGAAACACAGACCTGTGGATATCTTGTGGAATTACAACTGAGATGGAGCAGCAAAAGTTGTAAACCTCTGAAATTGCTGTGGCGAACACTAACAGAAAAGGTTTACAGAATCTTCAGCAGACACACCATTATTTTACTAGATTAGTCCAATCAATGGAGAATCATACAATTACTCAGTAGATGAAAGTTCTGCAAATCTAATTTGAAGAGCCAAATTCAGTGCTTATCTGTAAAGATACGTTAGTACTACTAGTGGATGAAACCGATTTCCTTTCTTGGATCCCAGAGTGGGCAGTGATTGGTGGGAGAGGAAAAGTGGACCAGCAAGTCACAAGGCCCCTTTGAAATATGTGGAAGGGGGACACGGAAAGGTGTATTTCCTGCGGAATTTTGTTGAAGCAGCCAGAGAGAAGTGATGGGAATCAAAGTAGGTAAGGTGTAAGTTTAGTGGGGCAAGACTTCTAAGGAAACGAGGTTGATGATGGCTTGGGAGACCATCGTGTTGAGTCATCATGGTCCGGGGAAAAGCTATGAGGATTTCTCAGAGCTGATTCTTAGCCTCTGTAAGATGTCACACCTTAACAGCATCCCCTGTGAGCAGGTTTGATAATGATATCAAGATTGGTTCTTAGTGAATGAAATGCTGCAAGTCTAGAAGGGGATAGGTTAGGAGAGAGTGCAGGGACTGGAAAATCAATGTTTACCAGTTAAAACAGATCCAGAGTGGATAAGAGACCAAAGGGAGGGGTTCAGGTGGATTGGGAATTCTGGGAAAAAGGGTCTGCAGTTTGAGGGGGAGGGCTCCTGGTCAAAGAAATAAAACATGGAAACAGAGTCTGTGGAAGAAGATTCAGTGTGAAATTCGTCTCAGAATTCTTTAAGAGCGAGAAATTGGGGGCCAAAGCTAAGGTCTCTATGGGATCAGAGAGGGAAGGTTTGAAGGGATGAAACTGGGACTGGGGAGAGAGATGAGGTCTGAGGAAAGTGAAGGGGGAGGAAGGTCAGTGATTGGGTGGCTACTTTGGGAAGCATATGCATTCAGTCTGCAGGGGCAATTGGAGTTTTTCTGTTGCCTGCCACTGTAATTCTCTGCCATCCTCCTCCCACTACCTCTATACGTGGGCCTCCTGCACTGATAAACTTGACCTCCTGCACTGATAAACCAAAATAAACTTGATGAACAGCACCTCATTTTCTTTCTGGCATATTCCAGGCTTCTGGACCCAATATCAAGTTCTACAGTTGCAGGTAAACTTGCTTTCTCTACCTCGAATAGAACTGACCGTTTCTGCTGTAGGTCCATCCCTCCGTGACATTGTCTCAGTTCTTCTCTCTCCGTTAGCACCTCCTGGCCTGTAGGCCAGGTCCTACAAAGCCCTGCATTTCCATACATTTTCACTTTTTCTTTGTCTGTACTCTCATTCTCTTATTGCCCCTTTTGTTTCATTTTCTCCCCTCTAAATGCCCACATTAACCCACTGACTAAATGATCTCTTCAACTTGTTTCTAGGGCAACCCTGGCCCCCAAACTATCAGAGATGTTCCCTTTGTCCTATCTCTCTCCCAGTTTCTCTGCAACTTAAAACTAACATTTTCTCTCTCTTCAAGTTCTGACAAAAGCTCTGCAACCTGAATGCTAATCTGTTTCTCTCTCCTTCGACATTGCCTGACCTGCTGAGTATTTCCAGCATTTTCTGGTTTTTATAATCAGAAGTTGGCTTGCCTATGGACTTTTTAAACAACCTAATTAGTGTTGAGTTATAGAGTCATGGAATTGTACAGCGCAGAAATGAGGATTTTGTCCATCTACATTTATTCCATTTGCCTGCATTAGGATCATATCATTCTAAGTTACAAGGCAGCTTCTGAAATGTTGTACCTCCCTTAATAATATAAAAAAACCATTTGACTGATAATTTTACCCCTGTGCAGAATGCTACAATGAACAAGTAAAACTAATATTTATAGTGCACATTAACAAAATAAGAATGAACTATCATCTGCTGGTGATAAATGAGACCTGATGAAGCCTATTCCGATAAAGGCAAAACAAACAAGAACACATATAATAGAGAGTACTCTACCTAAGGTCATTTTAACCTAAAGCATTACTTGTATAATAAATTTATTTAAGTTGTATTCAGTCATTTCGGCACTATGAGGATTATATTTAACAACCTCTACTTGCTAGCATTTTGCATCGTAACACAGTTAAGCCAAATACACAATATAACACTGGTCATTTCTGTTTGTCCCTGTTGATGATACCAGCTAAAAGAATTGACCTTATACTGGCTGTTACACACATGGTAATAGAAGCTTTCTGCCAATCTTATAACATTTTTTAAAGAGACAAAACTCTTCAACTGGTCTGCCTTTAAGCCACAAGAGGTTAAAAATTTAACTTTCCCTTGACAACACTATTCTAATATTGGGAGTTTCATGACAGTCAAACAGTGAGTAGTGTTGCTACCACATGTTCTAGTAAAGGACTCTTGTTCTTACCTGTCACCAGTGTGATCAATCAGCATAGTTTCTGCTGACAATTTGTTCAATTCTCACAAATACTCCTCCTATTTCAGTGCTTGTGTAAAGGCATTATTAGACACATGTTCATACATTAACATACTGAAGATGCTGGAAATCTGAAGTAAAATCAGGAAATGTTGCAAATGGTCAACAAGTCAGGCAGCATCCATGGAGAGCGAAACTGAGTTAGCATTTCAGGTTGAAGATTTTTCATCAACATTTAAAAAAAATAAAACTGAATATTTTTTCATATTCATTTGAACCCTCTTACCCTGTGCTGAGGATTTGGTCTATCACCTTAATCTCTCTCAAAAAATATGTTCCTTATGATAAGAATCAATGCTGTGCATAGCTACTTTTTTAATGTGATCAACTCTATTGAGAAAGGAACTTGAATTGTAATTCCTTAAAATCCTTGGGAACGTTGGATTCCATGTGATATCTTGATCTATCTTTGAATTGGGTCCACTTCACATGAGGCAAAATCAAGCAGGTTTGGTGTGTGCAGGTACCCAATATTACATTATTCCACCCTTACATCAAAGTGAAAGGCTGAAACTGTTTTATAATCTCAGCAGAATCTCCATTCACTCAGGTCTAAGAAGCTTCCAATGCATCCTTCAGGAAATTATTGTTGTCACAATATTTGGCTAATTCACTTATAAATGAATCATATGCTTCACATGTTGTTCATACTTTTTTTTAAGTAACCCTGACATACAATGTGCTTTTATGTTTGATGGTTTAATTATTGACAGTGTCAAACAATAAGGCACTCAGGAAATTGTAAAGACTAGCCAAGAATTCTGAATCAATTAGGAAGATTACTTGATGCCCAAATTAGGCCCTTATGTTTTCACTCTATCTCTCACTATACTACAGCTGCTAACTTTGATTGTACAAAAATCAGAATAGTTAAAATTGATTTATAATTGAAAAAGACAATGTATATCTTTGAATGAAATGGTACTCTGCAGATTGACATTTGGTCATATTATAAGGGCAAAGATTTAAATGATATATATATTTAATACTGAATAAAAAACATTCTTCCAAATCTGATTTATTGTGGAACTAGATCAAAGTAAGTCAATAAAGCAATTTGGAGAGCAATCTGTTCATGTGAACAGGAAGACTGTCCTGTAATGCAAAGCATAATTTGCAAAAGAAAACAGAAGTGCAGATCTTTTGACAGCGGATCCTTTCATTGTCAATTTCTTATCTGGTAACCACTGTTTTACACGTTACATATTGTTAAATATTAAATATTACTTTTTGTTCATTTGACTTCTCAGCTTCAAGTCCAGATTTTTGCACTGATTTCATCCTTTATTTCCTCTTGGGTCAGACAGAGATCAAAGTTCATGGTCTATAAATTTAACCACATGGAATGTTTTTTATCTATTACATAATTGCATTATTGTGTAAAATTGGTCACTTACATGCAACTGGCCCTTCAAGTGTGCATACCACATCTTCTCCAGCATTCCCTCTGGATTGAGATGACTTGCTTCCACTCTGTTTTTGTGGATTCTGACAGGACTAATGAGGCCAATGTGGGAACCACAGACTCTTCCACAAAAGGGGCAGGAAATAGCTGAAGGGTGGGTGGGTAGGTAGTTTGTGTAGTGGTGCACTCCTTCTGCCACCTGTGATGGGCCTCTGTGTATGCTCAATGCATGACCCTGAGGTTCTCAATACCACCTTGTATTCTCCTTCTCTACTTTGAGTGGTCATGGGCCAGGGATTCCCAAGAGGCAGTGGGAATGTTGCACATCCTCAAAACAAAAAACTTTGTGCATATCTTTGAATCTTTTTCTCTGTCCACTTGGTAATCTCTTCCCACGACAGACCTTGGAGTAGAGGGTCATTTTTGGGAATCTGGTGTTGGGCATTGTCTGCCCCAATGTAGCTGATTGAGAGTAACTTAAGAGCTCAATGCAGGAGATGTTGGCCCGGAAGAGGACACTGGTGTTGGTTCACTTCTTCCAGTGAATTTAGATGAATTTGGAAAGACCATGTTGGTGGTATTTTTCTTGAGATGCTTGCTTCAGGTGTAACATATAATGTGATGGTAGATTGAGTGGCTCCAACTATGTAATAGATACACCAATAAACCATGAAGAGCATGAAGGGGTGACACCAATCCTTTTAAAGTTCCTCCCCTGTGGAATTGATTCACTTCTATCCAATTCACATCCAGAGTGCATGCACAGAAAAGCAGCTCCAGACAGAAAAAGTACCCTCAACATATCCAGGAAAAGGCCCAAAGAATGAAACCTTTCTTGCAGAGAGAGGCTGAAGAGGAAAGGGCATCAGGGCCTACGTACATCCATGGTTCAGTCATCAGGCCCACCAAAGGGAGCAAGCTATCCCTTGTATCCTCACTTCCTTTCTCCACAGCAGGCTCCTGGTCATGCTGGAGAACACAATTACAGTCACAGTCATGCTACCAAACAGAATTTAGTAGAGAGTACCACTGAGATCCTCAAAATTACACTGCATGGACTATTGAGGGGCAACCTTACCAGAGAGAGCATCGTTATTTTCAACCACCTACCAAGTGTAGGGAATCCTGAGCATAAAGTTACATTCTACTGCCCTGTAGTTACTTACATTGCACCCTTATTACATTTTGGCCAAATGATTCATCTTGAATGTTACAAAATTGAACTGGATGGATCTCCATTACTGACATTTCAGTCAGCTGAAAGCAACGGCAACAATTGATTGGAGCACAATAGAAAACAGCAACTTTTACCACTGCAAAATAAAGATAATCAACAAATGGTGTTTCACTCATTTCCCCCCAGGATATCACAATGTTTCCTAACAAAGATAAGACAGTTCTAGGAGATGGAGGGATTACTCTCAGTGGAGGTCAACGAGCAAGAATCTGCCCTGGCAAGGTTTGTATTGCAATTTACAATTGTAACAAAACATATTAAATAAAAGGACAGTGATATGTTTGATTTGAGAAATCTAGGTAAGGTCATCCTTTTAGCAGTACTACAGCAAACAATTAATTTAATAAACAGATAATGTTTCCACAACCTGGCGTCCAGCACTGTGATCAGGATGGAGACTGAACCTCAAGTGATGAAATGTGGAGGGCCTGCCCCTGATACACAGGCAACAAGGCAGGGACAGAGCTTTGCAGCTTTGAAACCAATGACTGTAATCCTGATGTAGGGTCTCGACCCGAACAATCGACCTTCCCCCTCCCACCACCTCCCACCACCCGAGTCCACAGATGCTGCCTAACCCACTGACTTCCTCCAGCAGTTTGTTTTTTGCTGCAAGTGACTGCAATCATTTTAATGCCCCTAACATTCAGAGACATTTAAAAGCTGTCAAAACTGAAGTAGACAATTAAATACTTTTACTAATGAAAATAATAAAGTTAACTGAAAGCACAAATAATTATAAACATTAAATTAAATCAAATAGTTTACAAAGGCAAGTAACTTCTCCCTAGCTCCTAATCTAGTGGTTCCCAACCTTCTTGAATGAAAGCCCCACTTGTTCATTCACAGTAAATTACACACATTGCCCTCCCAATCCATAAATGTCACAGTCTGCTCCCTTTTAGGAGTTGGGGCTATCTCATGGATTCCGAGGAAATGCTAGCAGCCCTTCCTCCAGGATAGTTCACATACCCAACTGAAATTTTTGGTGAACTTTCTAACTAAGTTGACTCAGCCTGTTAAAGTCTCATGGGCCCCAGATATCTTTGTCACCCTCCTACCCAACCCAAGGATGGGAGTGGAGGTATAAAACACAGAACACAATTAGAACAAAAACACAAAGTCTATTGTGGTGCAAAATGATCAATGTGGTTGTAGTGTTGCTATTACTGGGGTAGTGATTAGGGTTGTGCCAGATGGTTCAAGAACCGAATGGTTGAAGGGAAGTAGCTGTTCTTGAACCTGGCGGTGTGGGACTTCAGACTTCTGTATCTCCTGCCTGATGGTAGCTCCGAGAAGATGGCATGGCCTGGATGGTGGGATCTTTGATGATAGATGTTGCCTTCTTGAGGCAGCGCCTCATGTAGATACAACCGACGGTGGGAAGGGATGTGCCCGTGATGTACTGAGCTGAGTCCACTGCTCTCTGCAGCTTCTTATGTTACTGCACATTCAAATTGCCGTACCAGATCATGATGCAACCAGTCAGGATACTTCCTACAGTACATCTGTAGAAGTTCGTTAAAGGGTTCAGTGACAAACTGGACCTCCTTAACCTTCTAAGAAAGTAAAAGATGCTGGTGCACCTTCATTATGACTGCATCTATGTGCTGGGTCCAGGATATGTCAACGCCCAGGAATTTAAAGCTGCTGACGCTCTCCACTGCTGATCCACCAATATAGACTGGCACATGTTCGCCCTCCTTCCCCTTCCTGTAGTCAACAATCAGTTCTTCAGTTTTACTGATGTTGAGTGAGAGGTTGTTGTTGCAGAACAACAACCTGGTCCAGAATCTTGAGCGTAATGCAGGGGTATTCCAGCAAGATCAGGCTCTGCCAACAGACTGTGGAGTCGAACAGTAGATTGAACTGACAAATTTGGTCTGTTGAGCATCTAATAATGCCTGTACAAAGGACTTTACTGCAGCTTAAACTACTAAATGCCATTAGTTCTGAATGCCACTGCTGGCATTGGCCAGCAAGATCTGTCCATTATCGACTAACCTGCCTTATATTATTTCCATCTCTCTATAGGGCACTGTATAAAGATGCTGATCTATATCTACTGGATTCACCATTTAGTCACCTTGATGTAACAACAGAAAAGGACATTTTTTGAAAGGTATCTTTCAGAAGCTTGCGATGTTTTCTGCAAATGTATTTATTGATCCCAGTCTTTAAACAATTTAATAGCTCAAAATACATTAAAAATAAAATAAATTAATTGAGATGTCAGTTCTGATAATGTATCACCACTGTATCACCTTCACTGTGTAATATTAATGAGATTGACTTCTGAGAGTGGTCGTCTACTTCATTCACTTGCAGAAGCTATCCAGGATCAGGTGCACTATGTAATAAGGAACTGATAAAGCTGCTCACAAAACAGATTATATAATCAGTGAATCTGAATCCATTATGTTCCCAACCTCACAGAATCATCAGTTGAAGTTGATTTCTGGCTGTTTAATCTTTTGCGCACATTTTCACCTGTTGAACTTCATTCTCAATCAAATGATTCGCAATCCATTCGCTTTAGGTCAAAGTGCATCCACATATGTTAATGCAGAGGATGTTTTATTTTTATATAATGCATCATAATGAATCTCTCAAAAATTAAACAAACAACTTATTGTTTTGATGGAAGTGGACTAGATTGTAATTTATGCTTTTTTAAACAGTTGCCTTTGTAAACTCATGGCAAACAAAATTCGAATCTTGGTGACTTCAAAACTGGAGCACTTGAAGAAGGCAGATAAAATTCTGCTGCTGCACGAGGGCCACTGCTATTTCTATGGGACCTTCTCTGAACTTCAAGGTGAAAGCCTGACTTCAGTTCACAGCTGTTGGGTTCAGAGGGCTTCGGATAGTTTTAGTGCTGAAAGAAGAAATTCGATTCTCACTGAAACCCTTCGCCGCTGCTCAGTGTCTTCAGGAGATGGAGCTGGTTTGGGTGGTTTCACTGAAACCCGGAAAGCATCATTTAAGCAGCCACCAACAGAATTTATTGAGAAAAGAAAATCCTCACTTAAGCTCAATCCAATAACTTCAAACAAGAATTTTTCCCTCATACAAACAGCTATGTCATACCCACAGACAAATGGTATAGAAGACAGCAACAATGAGCCAGGCGAAAGACATTTTTCTCTCATTCCAGAGAATGAACTGGGGGAGCCTGCACAGCCCCGCAGTAACTTATTCAAAAGTGAGATGGCATTTCAGGCTCATAGACGCCAGTCTGTTCTGGCACTCATGACTAACTCTTCAGCAGCTCAGAATAAGACTCACATGCGGCGTAGTACTGTACACAAGCTCTCCATGGCTTCTCAAACCAACTTTGCTTCTTCAGATATTGATATTTACTCAAGACGTCTATCTGAAGATGCACCTTTTGAAATTAGTGAAGAAATAAATGAAGAAGATCTGAAGGTATGTTGAATTATTCCAACAATGAAAGTTATAATTTAACATTTACCATAATATGTGAGCAAAAATGTTAAAATGCACAATAATATAAAAGAAAAAAAGTCCCCTTTATTGTATTGGAATCTCTCTACTGGCAGCAAACATGCACATGAATTGGGAGCAGGAACAAGCCACTCAGCCCCTCAACATCTGACTTCCCATAGTGGTTGTCCACTTCATCTGTTAGCTGAAGATGTCCGGCAAATTCAATCAGATCATGTCAGATCTGATTGTAACTTCAGCTCTGCATTCCTGCCTACCCCTATAACATTTCACCCCTTGCTTATCAAGAATCTGTCTACCTATGCAATAAAAATATTGAAAGATTTAGGTTTGACTACCCTTTGAGGAAGAGAGTTCCAAAGTCTCACAACCTTCAAGAGAGAAAAATATTACCTGATCTCTGTCTTAAATGGATGACCCCTTATTTTGAAAGAAGAGGAAATATCTTCTTCACATCTATCCAGTCAAGATGATTTAAGGCCTTATATGTTTCAATCAAATCACTTTTCACTCTTCTAAGGTCCGATTGACACAAACCAGTCTGTTTCCTCATTAGAAAAAAGCCCACCCATTTCAGATGTAAGTTTAATCATCCCTTTAAGAACTTGCAATACATTAACATTCTTCGTTAAATAATTTGACCAATTCTACAGATGGTACTTCAGATGTGATCTCACCAGTTTCCCTATATAATTGAAGGGTAATCTTCCTGCTTTTATATTTAGTTCTCCAGCAATAAATGATAATGTTCTGCAACTTTCCAGGTTACTCCCTGTAAACCTATTCTAGACTTCTGTTAATCATGCACTAGAACACCCAGATTACTCTGCACCTCAGAGCTCTGCAGTTTCTCATCATTTAGATAATATTCTTTGTTTTCTGATTTTTCCTGCCATAATGATAAGTGTTTGTCGGCTCTTGGACTGTACTCACTGGAGTACAGAAGAATGAGAGGGGACCTCATAGCGACATTTAAAACGTCGATAGGAAAGGACAGAGTCGATGTGGCTAGGCTGTTTCCCTTGGTGGGTGAGTCCAGGACCTGAGGGCACAATCTTAGAATTAGAGGGTACAGTTTCAAAACAGAGATGAGGAGAAATTTCTTTAGCCAGAGGGTGGTGAATTTGTGGAACTCCTTGCCACGTACAGCAGGGGAGGCCAGATCAGTGGGGGCGTTCTAGGAAGAGATAGATAGATAGTCAGGATATCAAGGGATATGGGGATAAAGCCAGAAATTGGGATTAGAATAGGTTTTTTTTTCTCTTCTCCCCATTCCCCATTTCTTTTTCCCTTTTCCTTGGAGCAGACTCGATGGGCCGAATGGCCTGCTTCTGCTCCCTTGTCTTGTGATCTTGTGAATGGACAACATCACAATTTTATCTTTTATAATCCATTTGCTAGATTTTTGCCTCCTCATAAAAATTTATCTATATCCCTTTGCAGACTCATTATGCCCCTTCAGAACTCACTTTCCTCCCTATCTTTGTGGCATCAGCGAATTTAGCAATTCTACTTTTGATCATTTATGGAAACAGTAAGAAGTTGAGGCTCAGCATAATCCCTGTGGCACAATACTCATTACATCTTGTCAATCAGACAAAGGCCTATTTATGCCCACTCTCTGCTTCCCATTAGCCAGCCAATCTTCTGTCCACTGCCAATCTGTTACCTCCTACACCTTGTGATTGTATTTTCTGTGATAATCTTTGATGCAGTACCTTATTAAATACCTTCTGGAGTTCTAAGTATGGTAACCAGTTCCCCTTCATTCAGAGTACATGTTACTTCTTTAAAGGAGTGCAATAAATTGTTCAAATGCAATTTCCCTTTTACAAAACCATGTGGACTCTGCCTGACAAACTTGATTTTTACTAAGTGCCCTGCTATAGCGACATTAGAACAGCTTCAAAAATCTTCCCTCTGTAGATGTTTAATTAACTGGTCTCCAGGCTTCTACTTCCTGCTTCCCTCCCTTTTTGAATAAAGTGGTTACCTTTACTAATTTCATGAAGAATTACAATTTGGATAATGAGAAAAAAACATTAGCATTCTTTTGCAAAACAAGTGTTCAAGCTGTAGGGAATGCCTGAGAAATCCAAACAGCAATGTTAGCAGTTGGACAGGGACAGAGACATTAGGAAAATGTTTAGCAATGATTTGTGTCTGAGGTTATGTAACTAAAAAGAGAATAAATGTAGCTTATAGAGGCTATGTTATTTTACTGAACTCAGTTTCCTCACATGGACCAATACAGTCTAGAGAGATTAGATTAGGAATGCTTACACCATATGTCTCTAGAGGATCGTCAATTCAAATTGTTTTGGTCTCTAGAATATTGAATTTATTCCACAAACAAAAGCAATGTACACTGAATATTTTTAAACAACATAAGAGCTGCGTAGTTACTGCATTTTGTAGTTGTCAGGAATAGAAATGTACCTATAGATGATAATAGAGAACTGTAATGGTAAATGTAACTCCTCTTCACTGCATTAGTTTCACAAAATATTATTTTTGGGTTTCCTTTGACATTTCTCATACAAGTTAATTGCAGCATCCTTTCTTTAAATTTCCAGTGGATCTCCCTGTCACGCTCTTTACTAATTATTCTGCCAATGTAACATGAATAGATTCTACTGGCAATTCTACACATTTTTGTGACCTAACAATCTTGTCTTAAATCTCACTGTATTTATGATATGTTTAAATAGATACATCACAGGACTTTAAAGAGATTATAATATGCCCCAATAATAGTTGTAAAACCACCCATCTAGGCAAGTCTGTCCCCCTCTATAATATCTGTGTTGGTTTAACATTAGCAGATTTGTAGCAAATCCCTTGTACTTAGTGCAATGTCAGGGAACTTTAATTCAAACAGCAAACAGATCCCTAGATCTTGCTTGTCTTATCAGATTCCTTAGATTAACTCTTTGTGGTCTATGACTGTCTTGGGTACCAGAAGCAATATTTCTGCTAGTTTCAATGTACACATGCTGGAGGATGGTAGAGATGTACATTTATATTCACTTGAGATAATATCAAAACCTGAATAAAAACTTGGTGCTGTAATTACTAGATGGTCATCAGAATCCAGTTTGTTCACTAATGTCCGGTGGGGAAGGAACTCTTGATCTTACCCGATGTGGTCTATATGTGAACCACACAATGTGACTGATTCTTCACAGGGTGTAGGCAAGTCACTTAGTTCAAGGGACAATAATGGGTGGGCAACAGATAATGCCTATTCAGCAGTACCCACACCTGTGAGTAAATAAAAATAACAAATTGCCCTGACATTTTTGCTTCTTTTCCATTCTGCCGTAAAACCTATGAAAATTTAACTGAGGAATACTGGTTTTGGTCATCCAGTATCTTAAGTGACAAAGGAACCACAGGAGGTCATTCAACTGCCTGAGTTTGTTCTGCCATGCATTGAGATCATGGCTGATTTTTTACTTTAACACCATCCATTTGCCTTAGTTCTGTAAAGCATCACCATCTGGGTTAAAAAGGAATCCCTGCAATTTGCTCTAATAAGATGTGTCTTGATGGATCTTTATGAAGTGATAGAATTGTACAGCACAGAAACAGCCCTCCATGTCCTTGCCAACCATCAACTAATTATCTATACTAATCCCATTTACCAGCAATCGGTCTGTAGCTTACTATGCTTTGGTGATTCAAGTGCTCGCTCAGATGCTTCTTAAATGTTGTGATAGTAATTGTCTCCACCATCTTCTTTGACAATGTATTCTGGTGTAGGAGGCTGAGGGGTGACCTGATGGAAGTATATAAAATTATGGGAGGCATAAATAGGGTAGATGGTAGGAGTCTTTTTACCAGGATGGAAATGTCAAATACTAGAGGACATAGGTTTAAGGTGAGGGAGGAAACTTCAAAAGAGTACTCTAAAGGAGTACTCTTACAGAGTAAATTTTTACACCGTGGGTGGTAGGTGCCTGGAATGTTCTGCCAGGGGAGGTAGTAGAAGCAGACACCATAGCAATGTTTAAGACGCATTTGGACAGACACATGAACAGGCAGGGAATGGAGGGATTATGGACCATGTGCAAGCAGATGGGATTAGTTTAGATTGGTATCACGGTTGGCACAAACATCGTGGCCAAAGGTCCTGTTCCTGTACGGTACCGTTCTATGTTTTGAGTACCCACCTCAAAATCCACTCGTTCGTCACTGACTCCATTAGCTTGAGCAACCTTCCTGAATTTTGTGACTAGTTAGCAGTGAGTGTTTACAATCATAATGCAGGAGGTGTAATTTATCTAGATTTGCAAAAGGCCTTCGATAAGGGACTTCATAATAGACAATTGAATGTCCAGAACATCTCACTCTGTTTTGCTTTAGGAATGCTTTGCTGATGAAGAGGATATCCGTAATGTTACTACTACATGGAGCACTTACCTCAGATATGTTACACTCAATCGCAGCTTGGTTATTGTCCTCATCCTTTGCCTTGTTATATTTTCAGCAGAGGTAAGAATAATAAGTAGAACAGCAGTAGACTTGTCGTATTATGCACTTGTTCAAGAATTTCCTCTTCCTGCAGTTTCATAGTTTAAACTTTGCACATTTAGTGAAATGTAAACACATTTCAAACTGTTTATAAAGGCAAATATTATTGCTTTCTTCAGCCATCAACTATTAATGGTATCAAACTGAAATCAAAAGAAAGATCTTGCAGGAGCTTTATATCTTGGACAGTGAAGCAATTTATCTAATTTTGTGCACACACATCTGATGCATTGATGATGCATTTTGCTCTATTATGAGCTTGTAATACAAAAAAGAACATTCAAAATACTGGCAGGGCTAGGCCATTTGGACCCTTATGCATGCTCTGTCATTCATTCAGATCCTGGCTGATCTTTTACCTTAGAAACACATTCCTGCACTAACCCCATTTCTGTACCCTTAATATCTAAATATGTGTTAAATATCCTCAGCGACTGAGCCTCCACAACCTTCTTGGGTAAAGTGGCTGCTGAGTGCATGACAGGATGAACCAATGAGCCAGTCCAAGCATTGGTGGGTACAAGATCTTGATGGCGATAGATTTCAGCCTTTGGAAAGTAGAACTGACAACCCTGTGAGAATTTTTGCATTCACTTCTTCTTTTGCTTAATGGTGTTCTAGAAGGAATGGCAGTCAAGAACAGTTTAATTACAACAAATGGTTTGCGCTATTGTAGTTTTGTTGCTTACAAGATAATGTCAACTGTGGCCCCATGAACAAAGTTCAATAGTATACTAATATAAGTGTGCTCTTGGTCTGTTTTTAAATCTCAAACTGATCTGTTTTTAAATCCGAAGAAACAGATCAGTTTAAAAATAATCATTTTGAAAATAATCAGATATGGTCAATCTCAAGTCAATTATTTCTAAAATATAATACCTTATGCTCAATTTGTTAGCAATGAGGTTTCTCCTGAAATGTTATTTAGGGTGAGAACTTGAACAATTTCTGTTTTTAAGCCTTATTGGAGAGGAATGGGTTACTAAGTCGGGAGCACCCATAACCAGTGGGATGCTGAAAAATCCTGAGAGGGCCAGGCCTTGTCCCACCCATTGTGATCAGATTTCTTAACAAGGTCCTCAATGGCCACGAGTCCCCAGAATTACAGATGGAAGAAACCTAATCCCTGTTCTAAACCACCAAAAACATAGGTCTCATGGATTTAGCGAGAGGACCAACAATTTAGAAGATTAATAATAGTCTATTTAATTGGTATGCTTTGTGCCAGACATGCAATCATAACAAAGATCAGTATCAACCCTGTTGTCAGCAAAGTTATTGATATTTTTAAGCAAAGTATACAGGTAAATTATACTTTTTTCCAATTCCTTACAGGGGAGCATTTTTACTAGTAATTACTAATGCACAAAAAACAGGTGTATTCAACTTGAGCATAAGCAGTTTATTTTCACATGATCTAGAAATAAATCTTTCTGTGATAAGATATGCTGTGGTGTTATTGTTACTATCTTCATTGTTTCTCTAAAGGTGGCTGCCTCCTTGGTTGGACTTTGGATAATCAATGAGTGAGTAGAAATGTGGTTTGCAATTTGAGGATTATTATCTCAGTTTTGTTTGGTGATCTCATCAGGATATGAGTCAGACACAATATAGGCCTAGGGCACAAACAAAAAGTCAGCATAGCAGGTACTTTGTCAGGCTGATGTGTTTATACAATAGCAAGCACTGTTAGAAACTTATTTTGCAGACCAATTTTTAATATTTTACTTGAACCACTTGTAATCATTAATACAAATCTCTTCTCTGAAGTAGAAGCTTGACCAGGTTATATGAGTCATTTCTTTCAATGTGCATTCAGTGATTGCCTCCAATCTTGAGAAGGTTAACATTTCACACATCACTTACGCACTTTGTTTTGACAGCAATTTTCTCTAATGTGCATAAGTTCTGGATTTCCACATTGCTAGTTTCTTTCAAGACTTCTATTTTGAAACAGCTTAGTGCAGTGTTACACTCCCAAGTTCAGCGAGGATAAATCACACCTGGTTTATTGTTCCAGTCAATATGTGTCCTTCCTGTTTTAAATTGCTCCTCTGTAATAAACATTTCAATCTCAATCATTTACAATAGTCACAATTACCACCTCCAGTTTTGACTTTATTTCAACTGGCCATCTTCTCCTGCATTCCTTTAGCTAAAGTCTTTCCATACTGAACCTTTTGAAGACCCAACATTCCTGATTGCTGCTCTAATTTTGATGTTCTTTCCACTAACTTTATTCATGAAAAATAATGTGTTCTGACAGGCATTGAATTTTTTAAATGATAAATTTGGTGCTTTATTTCATTACATAGAGTCTTTCCCTCCTCAAGTGAGCAATCTTAATTATCAATGTCCACCAGATAGACAGATGAAAAACTATAAGCTACTTTTAACCTATATTTTTTTAATGTGCCAAATTCAAAGAAACAGATTCAACTTGTTGAAAGCTTGGCCCCATTGGTATTCAGTGATCATTACACACAACTTGTACCAAGTTAATTATTCTTACTCAGGGCTGCAGCACCCATTTGAACACTTTATTCTAATGATTTGGCTTTTGACACAATGGTCATAAACTGAGTGCAACCTAGCAAGTGATTTCAAATTATTCCTTTTTATCATGGACATTAATACCTATGATAGAAGTCCCCCTTTAGAATCTCAGAAACAATTCCATTCAACCTCAAATTTGCACTTAAAAATCTGCACACTGACTGTGTGTTCCCAGACCTCACAAGCTGTGAATGAATTATGAGAGTTTCTCTCATGAGTGAAAGAACAAGAACAATGTGTTCTGTGGGGATCATTGGGTCAAAATTTAAAATGGTTCCGGAACACAGACCGTTATAAATGCTTTGCTGCATCATCTTAGAAATGTGTCTCGTAGGGTAGCCTTGACTTGCCTCCTGAATTTTTTTAAAATAATATGTTTCTGCAGGATCAACTAGTTGCTTACTGGTGATTTGTTTCCCACAAAAACAGTCATTTCATTTTCAATCTCTTTATCTTATAAAAAAAGTTAAAGGTACACTGGAGAAAGCTGGCAATTGCAGGAAATATAATTCTGATCCATCAGTATATGAAACAAATAGGTTAACATTTTGGGTTGTGATCCTGTATCAGAGGTTCATGACACCTCATTTATTCACACATGGAGTCTTCCTGAGTTGAAGTATGACTGTAAGCCTATTAAGCTTGATCTCTGCATAGAATGTGAGCTATGTAAATTGCCAGTTCATCTATGTTGGAGATCACTCCCACCTGAGACGTGGGTTTTAATTATAATAAGCCAGTATGGCAGCAATGGCATCACTTAGATACCCATGGTTCTGATTTTGTGGTCAATAGGAAAGGAATGTAACTCACTGTTCCTCTTGATGACAGGTAACCACAGGTTTATCAGTATAGACTTACTTTAATCTGGCATCCGGTCCAGTGTGATGTCCCAAGCAGAAAATCTGTGGAATCTATGGACACATATCAAAGAAAAATGAGGTGCTTCAAGCATTCCCACTGGTCTAAATCTAAAATCTAGGATAAAGTAGAAAGTATAAATTAGTTTTAAATAATATTCAGAAAGTGCTTGGAAAATTGGGTTGAAGACAGAAAAAATAAAAACAAATTATTAAAAATATTACAACTTTAATTAATAAAGATGCATTACCCTCCACATTTATAAGAATAATAAACACTTTCATATACTACATAAAGGTTAAGTGTACGTGGATTTACAGGGCAGACCTTCTGCCAAAAAGCTGCCTAATCTGCTCACACAGTAGAGATGATGTGTTGGAGTGTGCTGCATTTTTGCTGGTCACTTTAGACAAATGCAAAACATGATCCCAAAATTTCAGGTGCAAAGCATGAGATTGGCAGCTAAGCATTGCCACTGACATTCCACCTATCCCATTAAGGAGCCATGTGTAAGTTGGCTGTTAAAATGGACCTGATTTCTAACCTGCATCAGCGCCCTAATTTGGATGCAGGCACTCTGTGGAATTAAAAACTGCCCTCTGCAGTCAATTTCTATGCTTCTGGGTCCTTCCTGCAATAAATATCAACTGGACCACTCCTAATCAAAGATAAGATTAGCTCTGCACATGTCTTCAATAAGGACTGCATAAGATGTTAGAGCATTTGCCTCTCAGTTTGTAGCAAATCTATCCTGTCTTGGGTTGGGCTGGAACATTTCAGAATCAGAATCAGGTGTATTATCACTGACTCGTATGTCATGAAATTTGTTGTTTTGCGTCAGCGGTGCAGTGCAAAGACATAAAATCACTATAAATTACAAAATAAATAAATAGTGCAAAAAGGAGTGTTCATGTGTTCATGGACCATTCAGAAATCTGAACAGTTCCCTGCCTGCGTGTACTCCTCCTCCTCGCCCCACCTTCTTATTCTGGCTTCTGCCCTCTTCCTTTCCAGTCCTGATGAAGGGTCTCAGCCCTAAACGTCGACTGGTTATTTCCCTCCATGGATGCTGCCTGACCTGTTGAGTTCCTCCGGCACTTTTTGTGTGTTGTTCCAGATTCCAGCATCTGCAGAATTTCTTGTGTCTCATAAATCTGGTGGTGGAGGGGAAGAAGCTGTTCCTAAATTGCTGAGTGTGGGTCTTCAGGCTCCTGTATCTCCTCCCGGATGGAAGTAATGAGAAGAGTTTTGCAGTTGTGGGTAGAGTATGTGTGAGAAGAAAGGCCAAGAGAGTCATCAGTCTCTTACTTCCACAGAATCATAGAAAGCTTATAACTGAGAAAGAGGTCATTCAGCCCATCGTGTCCATACCAGTCAGAAAAGAGTTACCCACACTAATGGGGGCGTAGTGACACAGCAAATAAAACTGCTGCCTCAACTGCTCTAGTGACACAGGTTCAATCCTTACCTCTGGTGATGTCTATAACAGTATGGGGTTCCACTGGGTGCTTTGGTTTCCTCCCACAGCCCAAAAACGTGAAGGTTGGGAGGTTAATTGGCCCTAGTGTAGGTGGATGGTAGAATCTGAGGGGAGATGATGGGAACATGAGGGAATAGTATAGGCAGTGTAAATAGGTGCTTGGTCTGAAGTCCAGCAGGACGCTCACTACATGTCCAAGTACTTTTTAAATGTGATGAGAATTTCCACCTCTACCATAACTTCCAAACCCCCAGTGCCTTCTGGGAGAAAAACTTAATCCTTCTAATCCTACCACTGATAATTTTAAATCTATGCCCTTGGTTTTTGACCCCAGCTAAGGAACTAGGTCTTTCCTATCACTTTACTCAAGCCCCTCATAATGTTATACACCTCAGTTAAAGTATCCCCTTCGTCTCTTCTGATCCAAGAAAAACAGTCCCAGCCTATTCAATTTTTCCTCATAGCTACAGTTTCTAGTTCTATTAGATGTTTTTAGGCTTTAAAAACTAAAACCTGGAAGATATTTATATTCTGATTAATAGAAGAATTTCTCGGTTGCATTGTTTGTGAGCACAGCCAGCCACATTCTATCGACGGGGGTCTATGCTACTCTTCTTTGTGCTGAGCCATGCTGATCAACTATAAGCCAGGCTCCCAGCAGAAAACTGTGCTCTCGACAAAGCTGGAAGGTGGGCAACTGAGTAGATCAAATACTTTGCCGTTTAGCAGAAGGTCTGTCTCAATGTATCTTCAAAATCTACCACACACCCTGAGCCATTTGTCTTGCCAGCTGGTGCTATCTGCCTTTCTCCTCAGTTACACTAGCTGTTCTAATTTAAAATAGCCTCATCAATACATCAGGCTGCTCTCCTGCTGCAACAGCTATTGTTGATATGGTTAAACTTTGTAATTTATTCATAATGTCCCTTCCCAGTAACAATAGACATAATCCTTTAAATTACTGCAGTTTCCCAGCAGTTTGCGATTTCATATCCATTTAAGGCTAGACTCCCAATTAGAGATGGTAATTCACACTGAGAAATGTTAATTAAGCCAACCATGGAGATTTACAGTAGGTCAATATTCAAATGGTAGCACATATGTTAATAATGTACTGTCTGTCTCGTGTAACAATGCTCAGAGAAATGCTGTGTAATTCAAATGTTGCTTGATGCATAGTAATTTGCCACCCTGACTTTAAAATACCTATTAAAAGATATTTTTTCATAATTTTCTTTCCAATGCTAAAATGTGAAATATTAAAGCATACAATTAAGTTCATTTCTACATGAGTGCACACTTTGTAATATTAATGTTTTCCCTCAAGGACAAAGTTGAAGCTTGTTATTGGTGCTGAATAATGAAGAATTATTTAGGAATCATCAAGAAATTCAGAACTGTTGAGCCTTTTAACATTGCTTCACAACCTACTTTTAAGTCTAACTAAAAATGTGGTAATGTTAACCCTCCTTACCCACTTGTACATATTTAGTAGTGGTTAGATTTACACTAAATCAACCAAGGATTGTTCAATTAACCCCACCTCAAACCAAATGCACAAAAATGCTGATAGGTACTGTCATCAGTCTGTCAAGCTAAAAATGACACTTTTTTTCTCAAATATAGTCCATGTTTGATTATTTCAGGTTAGCAGAAGATCCTGGATCAGCAACCAATGACACCTCAACCACCCTCTCCAACCTTTCTATATTTTCTAAATTTACTACCAATGGCAGTTATTATTATATATTCTACATCTATGTGGGACTTTCAGACAGCTTCCTTGCACTTGGTGTGATTCGAGGACTGCCTTTGGTTCATACCCTTGTTACCATTTCCAAGGACCTGCATAAACAAATGTTACACTCAGTTCTCCAAGCACCCATGACTGTATTCAACAAGATGAAAGCAGGTAACAACTTTATGTAATAGTTGTAACTATAAGCATAAATGCTGTGTTCGGATGCAAGTTCTGGATTTCATTTATCAGATCAAGAAAAATGAAGGGACATTTTCCTTAGGTGAAAGCTAGTTGATATCCATGGAAGTCTAACCTTCATTCATATGTGAGACAATGCTGAGGGAAAAGTAACAGACTTGAGTGTGTTTGGTACCATATTACTTTCACCACAGGGAGTCATACATTTAGTGTACTGTTTTCCCTGGTAAATTACACATGCATCATTGACATTTGGATTATTTAATGTCATCATAATGATCCCACTTTTAGAGAATGGTTCAGGGGGATCTACTGATAGGCATCTCATAAATATTGTTATTTACTATAGTAGTTTTACAGTAGCTTTTGACTGAAGCAAGAATTGTTAAAATTTGCTTTACTGTCACATTTCCAAACTTAAAGGTTTTCATACTGGGGCAATTATTTTGACTATGCTGGATCATTAACAAAAGATTTTAAAAGTGACAAAGTGACAAAATCAATAGCTTTAGAAAAAATGATTAAAGATTGAGGTCCAAACCTTTTAATTGGTTAATCTAGTAATGAAAGTAAGGAACTGAGCATTTTGATTTGATGGTTTTAATTTGAAAATTTGTTTGATTTAGCCGTGTTTTATCTTTCTGTGTGTACCACATACATCTAACAATGTCGTGAAGGCAGAAACCAAGTTAAAGGGCAGGTAAATGAAGTATAAAATTTACTGTTTAATTAACCTGTTACAAGATGCAAGTGTCAAACTGACTTGCAAGACTGGCTTTTATTCCTGTGATCTGCAATTAAACTGAAGAGGAGTCAAAGTTGAAACCAATGGCCTTATAAATCATTTTAGAAAGAAAGAGTATTCAGAAATGGAATGCATAAATCTACATTTAATAGGAAGCATATTACCAAATGGTGATGTGGGAGACTTCTACACTACATAAGACTTGTGTCTTATCTGATATGAGTGAATTTGCTACTGTAATTGAATCTGACAGAACAGGCCATAATGTTCTGTGATAAGTAACGTATTTCTACAAGTTTTTTATAACATTAGATCATAGGGTGGAAGGGGTGGCAGTGAAAGGGGAGAGGGAATATTTAATTTATGCATTAATGTGAGCAAAAGGCCTAGCTTCCCTTTATAAAAATTGAATAGTGGATGCACAGCCAGAATTATAGTAAAGCAGACAGCTTAGAATTTTGAAATCAATTCTCAAAACAGCCCGTTTTATAAGTTACTGAGTAATCCAATACTAAATGAAATAGATTATCTTGTGCACTTCACAGAAAATCTGAACAAATGATTATTATTATATTTGGATCAGAATTTCACTCCTATGGTGAAGTACTTCACTTCTGGATGATAAAAGGTGGAATATGTTGGTTTGTTTTTTTTACTTAAAATTAAACTGCATTGGAAGTTGAAACATTGGATGTCTTACATCATTCAACCAAAAGCTTTCTAATTATAGGCATACATAGAACATTGTTTTCTTCAAAGGAAATCTATTTGTATTTCAGAAATTCTTTTCTGTAGGGAAGTACTTCACATCTGTATGAATATCTCTCCCAAACACAGGGGAAATATATCTTTAAGTGAATACTCAAGCATGAACACGTTATTCTCTTTATCTATGTGTGTGTTGCAGCATAAAGTCTCAATGGATTAATGCTTGCACCATTTAAATATCTCACTGTTGAATAGAAGTGGGATAGCATGCCTGCCCTGACTACCCAGACATGAGTGATAGAGCCTGAGAAACATTCAGTTGTATATTGAACAATTGGACATGTTCTTTAAAGTGAATAATATTATGGAGATTGAATGACTAGGCAATATCGTAAGAGCCTAAACCAATGTGATATGTATAGTAAAAACCAATATTCCTGACTGGGACCAGACCAAAAGCATGTGGCACACTGTCAAATCTCACACCACTCAAAAGATGCCTTGTTTAAAATTGTGTAGAAATTAGAAGATTACTTTAATCCAAAACCATTAGAAATAAGTGAAAGTTATAAATTTGGTGCAAGAAGCCAGAAGCCAGATGAAACAATCAGAACATTGTTCATTAAAGAACATGTCATTGCCTTGCAATTTTGGCACTTTTTTTTAGATCATGTCTTATGAGATAGGTTTGTGTATTGACTGCTAAAGGTAAGCTCCAATATCCCAACCATCATAATTGTATGTAAAATTGCTGTGGCAAAAGAAACAACATCCAAGAATTCTAAAAAATTTCATCCAGTAAGAGTAACTAGTATAGCTACAGTCCACAATCTTAGGACTGGGACACCAATTTAGTGTATGTAAGAAGTGTAAAATGTCCTTTCAACTAGGACAGCTGCACTGGTACCACATTAGAAATCGATCGATAAATATTTAGAAGCCATGAAAGCATTTGCAAAAGTACTCTTCCCCTTGAGCAATATAGATTTATGCTTTCCATTGTGCCTATTATTGTTTGATAAAAATATATGTATAGCCATGATATTTAAAACAACATTTGGTTAATTTCAGTGCAATACAATAATGATACAATCTTGCTTGTGAAACACAGATGTTTCGAAAACTCTATTTATTTAAATTTGCAGGCAGAATTCTAAACCGATTCATCAAAGACACTGCCATCATCGACGATGTGCTGCCACTCACTGCCTTTGACTTTGTGCAGGTCAGAGAATTTCAGATGAAACTCAATTTCTAATTCCTCAGTATATTTATTTGTTCAAAATTGGATTCATATCTTATCTGTGTGTAGCCTGTCTAATTAGGTTATTTGTCTAACAATCAGAGTCCTGAATAAAGTGAGTTCAAGTCCCAAAATGGCAAATTTTGAATTTAAATTTGGTTGAAAAATCCAAACTAAAAAAACTGTCCCATGTTGTTAGGGTTGCACTGAACTGTCCTACGTAGCAATCTAAAAAACTGTTCACTCGCTTCAAGTCTACAAAGAATTAAAAAAAAACACAATGTGAGCATTAACAGGTTTAAATATTCTCTGTACCAAACTGCTGGGAAACCCACAGAAATGTATCTTCTCTTTGCCTAATATTAAGAATGCATTTTCTCTGTGCAAGCAGACAAGCTATTCAAATCCAGATAACTTTGGCGCAGATTTTACTAGCTTTGTCCCACGGCCCACAATTGGCATCCGCTGTCACTACTCTCCTGAACTTACACAGAACATAACCGCACGGTACAGGCCCTTCGCACCCACGATGTTGTGCCGACATTTTATCCTGCTCTAAGATCTATCCATTTTTCTATCATTCATGTGGCTATCTAAGAGTCTCTAAAATGTCCCTAATGTATCTGCCCCCACAACCTCTGCCGGCAGTGCGTTCCATGCACCACCACTCTCTGTGTAAAAAAAATTTGCCTCTGACATCCCCCTTATATCTTCCTCCAATCACCTTAAAATTATGCTCCCTCGTGTTAGTCATTTTCGCCCTGGGAAAAAGTCTCTGACTGTCCACTCGATCTATGACTCTTATCATCTTGTATACCTCTATCAAGTCACTTCTAATCTTCCTTCGCTCCAAAGAGAAAAGCCCTAGCTTGTTCAACCTATCCTCACAAGACATACTCTCCAATCCAGGCAGCATCCTGGTAAATCTCCTCTGCACCCTCTCTAAAGCTTCCACATCCTTCCTATAATGAGGTGAGCAGAACTGAACGCAATACTCCAAGTGCGGTCTAAGCAGAGTTTCATAGAGCTACAACACTACCTCGCTGCTCTTGAACTCAATATCCCAACTAATGAAGGCCAACACACCATATGCCTTCTTAACAACCCTATCGACCTGTGCGGCAACCTTGAGGGATCTATGGATGTGAATAGTACTTATTTAGAACATCTGCATCCATAATTGCCCTCATGCATGCATTCCCCCAAGTCTTTATGACTTGCAAATATGTCAACTTATTTTTCATTGTTAATGAGTCAAAATCCTGGAACTTCAATCCTAACATCCAATGGAACCTTTGGTACAAGGTCTGGTGCAGTGCAAGGTCTAAAAACTTCTCAAGGACACATCGGGATGATTGTTAAATGTTGACCTTGCTTGTACTTCCCACATCCCTTGAGTAAAGAAGAATATCCACATAGTGCTCTGGAGAGGGAGAAAGGAAGTTTCATTTTAATGTTAGTCAGCTGCAAAGAACCTTCCCACAGGAAGAGGCACATACTGGACAGGGAGTCCTCATTTAATCAAACCCAGGCAAACTCTGGCCAAAGGCAGTAATACGAGAGCTATAGGAGCAGACCATCTACTCTATCCCTTGGATCTAGATGATATCATCTCTTAGGACCACCAACGAGTTTAAAATCCTGACCATTTAGTCATTATATATATATATATATATATATATATATATATATATATATATATATATATATATATATATATATTAGATGTTAGTTTTGATTAATGAAACACAATGTAATGATTTTGCATTCCATTTACAGTTGATACTGATCGTAGTGGGTGCCATCAGTGTGGTGTCTGTTTTGCAACCATACACTCTGTTGGCTGCGATTCCTGTCAGTGTTATTTTCATTATGTTGAGGGCTTACTTCCTCCGCACATCACAGCAACTGAAGCAACTGGAATCTGAAGGTATGCAAAGAGAAAGCAGATACCGATCTCTTTACTGAAAGGTACCCTGCAGTCCAGTAGCTAGGTTGTCCCAATAACGTCGGAATCACCCACATGTTCAGGACATTGTTCTGTGTCCTGATCGAGGTATTGTTAGGGCATCTCTTGTCCCAATTTTAACATTTTAGCAAAGTTTTCTAACGATCCACAACACCTTCATGGAGTCCTGTGGACCTCATCTGCACCCCACCCCCACTCTGGCACATGCTTGAGTCTACCTCCTCCATTCCCTCAGTTAATCAAAGCAAGATGGTGCGGAACAGGTCTTCAGCCCACTGAGTCTGTGCCAACCATCAACCACCCATTTGCACTAATTTGCATTAATCCTACACCAATCCATTCCCCCCTCATGCTCTGTGTGTAGTGGGTGGATGGAACCAGGAGGGGGAGGGGCAATGAACTGATGGGGGCATTGGGAGGGGTTGAGGGAAAGGGGACAAAAATAGGAGGAATGGAGGAGGAGCAGAAGGGAGGGGGGAAGGGGAAAGAACCCACCGGAAGGGAGGGTTACTTAAAATTGGAAAATTCAATGTTCATGCCATTGGGTTGTAGACTACCCAGGTGGAAAATGAGGTGTTGTTCCTCTAGATTGCATTGGGCCTCACCCTGGCAGTGGAGCAGGCCTAAGATGGACCAGTTGGTGTGTCTCCATTCTGAATTATGTTGATGTATCTAAATACCACATCCTTATACTCAGGCTGGCTACCTACTTTAGAGAGTTTGGCTGGTGCCATTCTTGAAAAGAATGATAAAAATATTAATGACATGTGTAGTGAAGGTCAGGATAGTGAGCAAAATGTGTCACCATTTTCACATACGGTTGTCCCACAGTCTGGTGCCGATATGCAGAATGAGAAGTCTTTTTAAAGACAATAGTATAATGCAATCCTGCCATTAAACCACATTTAACTTTTAACAGTCATGATGCTTGACAACTCAGTAACCAGCAGATGCAAAAAAATTACCAATAAAACAGCAACTTACTGTATGGGAATTCTCCACCATAGTCTTAGCTGTAATCATAACTGGAGCTCAGATTAATAACAATATTGAATTTATCTCTTCTTGTTTATAGCTCGCAGCCCTATTTTCAGCCATCTCATCACATCATTGAGAGGATTGTGGACAGTAAGAGCATTTGGCCGACAGTCTTACTTTGAAACACTTTTTCACAAGGCTTTGAACCTCCATACTGCAAACTGGTTTCTCTACCTTGCAACACTGCGTTGGTTCCAGATGAGGATTGACATTATATTTGTCCTCTTCTTTATTGCAGTTACTTTCATCTCCATAGCAATACACAGTAAGTTGGTGAGATAATAATAAAACATAAGCAGCACATTCATCGGCACCAAAGGGTAATGATTGGTTAATGTTTCAATTCTGGACTTTTCATCAGAAATCCATGGACCTTAATTGATGTAATTGTTCGTTATCATGCTTGTATAGTTAGAGCACTGGGTCAAAGTTCATAAGTGTAATGGGAATGTAATAGCTACAAGGCGCCCTCCTTCCCTGACCTGGAGTTCTTTACTATAACCTTTTATAATAAGGCATGCATCCTGGTAAATACTGGCGCCTGAAATCAACAGAACTGCACTTGTGAATCTGTGCTACCCTGCCATCTATGTCCTAATATACCCCACACTCAGGGGTTAGGAGAAGATCATGGGTGTTCATTAAGCTAGGGTTATAACCTTGTGCATAGTATGCTGGAAAATCTGGCACAGAAGCCTAGTACTAGGCTGGAGAAGGAGCTTGCCCCACTATATGGATATCATCATTAAATGTTTATATCTTTTTAAGCCTTGGAGTCCAAGCCATGATCATGGAGGGTAGGTTCCTAGAATCACAATCCCAGTTGTGCCAACTATATAAGATAAGATATCTTTATTAGTCACATGTACGTCGAAACACACAGTGAAATACATCCTTTTGCGTAGAGTGTTCTGGGGGGCAGCCCGCAAGTGTAGCCACGCTTCCAGCGCCAGCATATCATGCCCACAACTTCCTAACCTGTACGTCTTTGGAATGTGGGAGGAAACCAGAGCACCCGGAGGAAACCCACACAGACACGGGAGAACGTACAAACTCCTTACAGACAGTGGCCAAATTTGAACCCAGGTCGCTGGCACTGTAAAGCATTACGCTAACCGCTACACTACCGTGCCTGCCACGGTATTGCCAGAATTCTAATATACCCCTATTGACAGCTTTGTTGATGGATTTTTTCCCCTAGCCCTGCTTCACCTGCATAAACAAGATTATTATGGGGTTGGATAGCTCTAATTCAATAATAGCCCTGGAAATTTGGGTAAGGTGTCAAATGTTGGCCAATTTAAATAAAGGAAGTAGTCCAGCTTTTTTGCTAGAACTTTCCAGAAATTTGACAGTAACCCAAAAAGATGAATGGGCTTCCAAAGATATTTTACTTAATAATCAAACAGTTAAATTTCACTAATTGTAATGTGAAAGGATGCCCAAAACAACTGTAAGGCTAGAGATGAGTTAGATGGACAGTTGGTTGGCTCCTTGGATATACCACATGGTTAAGCAGAAGCTTGCTCATTGGGTCCATTCTGGGGAACTCTCTCCCACCATCTGTATCTGTGCAAGACCAAGACAGATATTGATACTTTTTTCTGAACATGGCTCTGCACGTTTTACAACATATCTCCATCTTTTTTTTGTTGCAACAATCTCAAAGTCTCGAGTCTGCTCCATAGCTCAGCATAGCCAACAGATAAAAGCTAAATGTGTCCTGGATAAGTTTGCTTTCAGCATCCATTGGTTTTGTACTTTATTGCCTACTAAAAAATTCCAGTCAATTCCATGAAAAATCTCCCTGTAACAAAATTTAATGAGAATGTCTAAACAAAGTTTTCAGCTTTGATATCCCTTACGCTCAGTAATTTTACCACCCCTTAACTCGTCATCCTAAAACAACAATCGCTTTTGGATTTTATTGCCTGTTTCTCACTCCCTGATCAGTTATTTCCCATTGATTTCTTCAGCATTTATTGATCCTTTCTTTGCCATGCATTTCTGATTACCTTATAATGGAGGCAGAAATGAAAGGCTGGGGATCTTTGATCTTGTTAACAGCATCTTTCCTAAAGCTTAAGTGTCATTTTAAGATGTTTATTGTGAAATTTGTGTCTCCGTATTTTAGATGCAGTTTCAATAGTTTTTTCACCTACGATGCCTTTGTCTTCCATCTTAACACTGCTTTGTGGTCTTAATTCACTTTGCTACAAATTTGTTTACCATCTAAATAATAATGACACCTTTACTTAAACAGTAATTTCACTAATGACCACAGATACTGATATTCAATGTCTCTAAATTAAAATTAATTCTTAATTACCCAGTGTAGTAGTTATTTCATTACCTGCTAAACAACTCACAACACTAGCTTCCAGCTGTTTCAATTGCTTCACCAAGGATTTTAAGGAATAATATTTGCAAATAATCTTTCTCAATGTCTTTAGATGCATAAAATACTAATGAACACTGGAAATTTTGCATCGTAGTTTTGTACGTATGTACAGTATAATTATTCTACCTAATGGGATTATTTGAGCCATTAAGTATACCATTCATATGTCACACATCAAGGCTTTAACATCAACTTCATGTCCACATACAGGATAATGCCAGGAGGGGGGCATCTGGCTTTTCATTCCTGTAGGACAAAAAAAGTAAAGCCCAACAAAGTGATATTAGGAGGCTTCACTTAAACTTATACAGTCCTCTGGTTTGATAATGTTCTTTCAGGAAGGCAACCTGACATCCTTACCCGATTTGACCTTCATGCGACAGAGGTATCACAAGTAGCTCCCATGAATCTTTGAAGGTAGATGTTGGAGGAGAGAGTGGTGAAGAGTCACAGAGAAATAGGTGGAAAACTACAGAGTCTTATGAATTTACATTTGTTTTCTTTAGATGTCGAGGAAGGAAAGGTTGGAATTATCCTTACCTTAGCCATGAACATCATGAGCACGCTACAGTGGGCTGTCAATTCAAGCATAGATGTGGATAGTCTGGTAATAAATATTCACAATATGCTCTAAGTTTTTGATGTATAATTATTTGTGGAAAATTACTAAATAATCTAAAACAAATGCAACAATCCAATGTTTATGGTCTAGCTGAAAATATAAAATGCACGTGAATACACAGTAGGAACACATATTCAGTAGTTTTATGTTAGAGGATGGTATAAATGACCACATTATACACAGAACAAGACCAAAACCCTCTGCATTGAGGAATCAGTGGTGAAGAGTAGCTGAAAGTTCAGAACTTCCATGTTCCTGTGGGAATGCAAATTTGGTGGCAGCTGCATAGAGAGATGCCAGAAGGTCAGCATGGAATTGTTATCATTCACAGCAAATTTCCACCCCATGGAAAATTATGGGAAAGTGAAGAGAGAAATGGATTCTGCAAAATCACATGAAGATATTGGGACAGGCACACACATTAACAGTACTGCACTGCTCTTGATGGCTGTCACTTCTTTGTTGCTTTGCACTGATGATACAATTTAAAATAATAGTTATTTCATGACTACATGTTACAAGTTCCACCTGAGATACTCAAAGTCAAGAACTCTCAGTCTTTTATGTATTTTATTTAAATTTAAATTTTATTTACAGTGTGGTAACAGGCCCTTCCGGCCCAACGAGTCCACGCCGCCAATTTTAAACCCATATTAACCTACCCGTACGTCTTTGCAATGTGGGAGGAAACTGGAGCACCCGGAGGAAACCCACGCAGACGCGGGAGAACGTACAAACTCCTTACAGACAGCGACGGGAATCGAACCCCGATCGCTGGCGCTGTAATAGCGTCACGTATGAATAATTATAATTCCTTTTTTTTCAAATAGATCTTAAGAACTGATATTCATTAAGGCCCTTTTTTCTTTATCTGGCATTATATCCCTGTTTGTAATGGATAGGTAAAACTGACTTTTATAAACCCTAAAAAAAAACATTTGCTCAATCATTGAGTTTGGGTATACTAAAGTTTTGCAAGTATGAAACACATTCAACCACAACTGAGAACCATTAAATCAATAGTACATTTGATCTTGTGCACCTATCATGACCTGCAATAATGTTCTCGCTTCTAGATGCGATCTGTAAGTCGTGTTTTTAAATACATTGACATACCCCCAGAAGGATCTGAAAACAAGAACCAACATAATGGCAATAGCCCACTGGGCGCACTTGTGATTGAGAACAAGCATCTAACCAATGAGTGGCCGTCTGGAGGCCAAATGATGGTGAACAATCTCACGGCTAAGTATACCAATGATGGGCGTGCAGTGCTGCAGGACCTTTCCTTCTCGGTAAATGCAGGACAAAGGGTAAGGCAGTAGATACATCCATTCCAATGCACGAGGCTTCAATGTTCTTTGCTTCTAGTTTTTAATTCTTTTATATGTTTGCCGAACTACTCAATATGAATTCTGTAGAGATGCCCAGGAAGATGGGATGGCAAATTATAAATGCTAATTAGATAATTAGATTTCATTCCTAGAAATTAGGCATTTTGGATGCTGTCTGTATCGAGTCTGCAAGTTCCCCGGGTGATCCACTTCCCTCCCACATTCTTAAGACTTGCTGGTAGGCTAACTGGCTGCTGTAAATTGCTCCTTGTGCAGGTGGGTGGGTTGATGGTAATGTTAGAAAGAATGGGTTACAGGGAGAAAAGTGAGAGAATGGGACTGATGGGAATATTCTGAAAACTGGCATAAACTCGATGATCCAAGTAGCCTCCTTCATTGTCATGAAGTATGAAATAAATTATAATTAAAAGAAACCTCAACCTAGTATCCAGATAATAAGTGTCCAGAGATTTAATTAAATCTTTTTTATTGAATTAAATTACCAGGTAATTGCAGGTTAAATATTAAATATTAAAAAGTAATAATTTTGAAATGGCATTCTTTAAATATATTTTCACATTTCTAGTGATTCCACAGACTTTTAGAAATTGATGTTCTTTTCACATTAATCCTTTTGTGCAGGACTGATTACTTTTGCTGTAACCTCTGGTTTTACTCTGAACACTATAAATGATTCTCTATAGGATTTCCTTTTGAATGCCAGACTCCTTTGAAGGACCACTAGACTTCCCTAAGGTTCTTAAATATTTTAGGCTGTTTCATGCATTGTATATGAAGCCTTGTTGTAAAATTGTGAGTTTCACCACTAGTCGTTGGCAGTTAACTTGATCACACAATCGTAAGTTTATTTTGTGAAACATAAGGCAAAAAGCTCAATATGTTTGTTGCTATTTGTTTCATAATTCACTTCTAAGACACTGAAAACTGCTACAACATGTGTTCTACAATCACATTTATGTACATTTCTGCTTTATTATAGTTACTTTTACATAGTCATTCAGACATTTTCATGTGTAAGTTTAATTCTGTTATTAAGCACTGTGCTCTGAACGTGATAGGTTGGACTGCTGGGACGGACAGGTGCTGGGAAAAGCACATTACTTTCTGCATTTTTGCGTCTCCTGTCCACTGAAGGGGAGATACAGATTGATGGGATTTCCTGGAACTCAGTCTCTCTGCAAGAGTGGAGGAAAGCATTTGGTGTCATCCCACAGGTAATGTTTTCAGACATGGTCACAGCATTTAAGTACATGCAAACTGTTATTTCAGTACTTCCTACAGGACGTCAGTCATAGCCTTGATTGATTTTCTCTCACAAACGTCAATACAATGGCCTAAGTATTTCCATATGAGTCATGTGAATTTACTATCAGTAGATTAAAGATAAAGTTGGAAGAGAAGGTCTGTGCATTTAAGATAAAAATTTCAATAATTTTCCTTACGTAATAGGTGCTTCAAGAATGTAGGATTTTTATCAAATTCTAGTGCGTTTGAAATTGTATACACAAAAATTGTAGAACAATGTCAGCAATTGGCACAGAAACACAGCAGGAGAGAATGAACAAAATAACCTGGTCTTCCTATCTTCCTGTCATTTGATGACATGATGATGGCGTCCTTTAAAACTGTTGTAAATCTACACAAAGCCTCTCAGAAAACAATTGTCATTTAATATTCCACCTTACAGAAAGTCTTTGTGTTCTCTGGGACCTTCCGGAAGAATCTAGATCCTTACGAACAGTGGACTGATGAGGAGATCTGGAAAGTCACTGAAGAGGTACATCATAACTCACTCAGCTATAAATATGACACATTATTCATTATCTTGGATGGAATAAATGTGATATTGGTATATCCAATTTCAAAATAAATAACTGCAATATGATTGATTTTGTCATGCTGTAAATAACCTGCTTTTTATTGTTAAAAATGACTATACACTGGAAAATCTATTCCCAAGCTCAAAGCATGATTACTTCTTGCCCTGCATTTATCTACAGTGCTTATTTTGAGCAGAATGTCTTCTCTCTTACCAAATACATAAAATTAATCTGTCAAAGATTTAATTCTTCTCAGATGAACAATGTCGGTGAGAGTTCCTAATCCAGTATTCAATTTTTATTTCCCAATGCATTTCTTTAAAGAGACAAATGTACTTCAGTTTTCTCACAGTTACTTTGATTCTTTGCTGGGTAATAATCTGTTGGTATTATCTAACAAGTCAACCAAATATTAAATGTAAAGCATCATTGTTTAGTCAGTCCTGTTCACACCTGTTATCTACAAATGTGTATTTCTAGCATGGTTGTTGATAGATAATAATTAGCAAGAATTTTGGCTGTTTTCTTGCACTCTAACAGGAACACAGAGGCTATATTTACTGCTTTATTTAGCGAGAAAAGGTAATTTAACACAGAACTGGGATATCCATTGGTCTGAACTACTCACTGGATAATGAATTATTTTATAGCAGGTTTCCATGATATATGTTGATGTGAGTTTTACTGTTAATGGTGGAAGGACAACACTTGGCTCTGATCTTGAAGAAAGCTGCTCATAAAGAAGTGGTGTAGACTGGAGTGTTGATGTCCTCTATACCAGGTTCATTCTAAATCTGGTTCCAATTAATATGGGATTGATGGTGTCCAGTAACAGTGCAGGCTGATCTGCTGATAAGAATGAAGCATTTTTAGACAACAAAGCACAGATTAAAATTCATATTTTAAATAAAATTTGGAACTGACAAATGTCATGAGGGTAGAAGCTGAAATGTTTATTAGGAGGAGGACTTCGTTCGAATTAACTTTCCCTACTCCCACTTTACAAATTCTGCCTTTCCAGAGCATTGTTTCACTTCTCACCCTGGCACTGAAGTAACCCAGGGGAATCAGTCTGTCTCCCTTTGGGATGCAGGCCAAAGTTTTCTCAAGAATGTACTGGAAGTCCTCTTAGGCCTTATCCTTAGCTGCCAAAGTTGTGGCATATATGCTGATGACCATAGCATGTTGGTCCCACATTAGAATTACTAATGTGGCTAAGATGCCAGATTCTTAGTTTTGACAACAAAGCCCACTCCATGAAGATGGCATTCCTATTCAGTAGCTTTACACAGATAATTAACGATTTTTATTATAATGCAATGTAGTGCCATCCAATATTTGAACATAATGAGTTTGGATGCCACTAGCCATTATCAGACTGTACCACTGCAATCATCTTTTGCAGATTTCAGTCTGGAATTACAACTGGATGCTGATTCTTGTAGCTAAAGTGGGCTTAATTGTGGTGAAAAACTCAAACTCAGGAAGCTCATAAAAAGTTTACACTTATTTTCTTTAAGATTCAAAGTGGTGTCTTCTTCTGACACATTTACTGCAATGTTATACAAAAACCCATAGGCTAAATGAGACATAATAGATATTTCTTATGACGTTAACTATACACTATCAAAGGCATCAGAGCCAACAGTGAAATATAAATGAATTCCCTTTGAATTCAATGGCTCCATTCAGATTTATGAGAAATTATTAGTTTATGTACTCTAATCTAGACTTAAACAAGCTACACATATTGATTTATTGATGCTTATTATACCACTATAGGTTGGCTTGAAATCAATGATTGAACAATTTCCAGATAAGCTTAACTTTGTTTTGGTGGATGGTGGCTATATCCTCAGCAATGGCCACAAACAACTCATGTGCTTGGCTCGATCCATTCTCAGCAAGGCCAAAATCCTGTTGCTTGATGAACCTACTGCTCATCTGGACCCTGTGTGAGTTGACATATCGCGTGTGAAGGAATTGATACAATGGTGATATTTTCATTTATTCATTTCTTGTGATGTAGGCATCACAGTCAAGGCCATTTATAAATACCCAAGGTGGTGGTGAGACACCTAATTGAACCCGTGCAGTCCTTTAGGTGAAGGTACTTCCACAATGCTATTGGGAAAAGAAACAATCTCAATACTAGGCCAAGGTGAGGTCTTGCCCAGGATATGAACTCAGGACATATTGCATTTAACTTGTCTCAAATCATTAACCAAGCATATTTCTGAAGACCAACAAGCCTACTAGATGGCCAAAAGTGAAGGACTCCAAAAAAAAAAGACAAGGAATTATACATAATATTCTTGCTCTCTTTTATATTTCACTCTTCTTGAAGTTAATATACATAAAACTGCTGAATTTCAATTTGTGCTTTTGTGCCATTACTATTTATAATTTCATTTTAAAAATTTCCAACTGATAACATATTCAAAACAGAAAAGAATATTGTACAAGACCATTAGTATGGCTCACTGTATAGAAGAATGACAATTTAAAGGATTCTAATCTTATTTGACATCAAGTCCATTGCTAGTAAAAAAAAATGATTGTTAGAATTTTAATATTAAAAATTATTATATACGAAACAGGATGTAAAATGACAACTTGAAATTTGTCTTTTTCTTTCAACAGAACATTCCAAATCATAAGGAAGACTCTTAAACATACATTTTCAAACTGCACAGTTATACTCTCAGAACACAGAGTAGAAGCTCTCCTTGAATGCCAGCAATTTCTGGTATGTCCTTTTGTTTGTCATCTATTCATGTGTTATCTGGGCATGGCACTTTATGGGAAGCAGAGCATAATACATGTATAGATGCAAAGGTCAAAAGCTCTTGGCAGGAACAGAGAAATCTGGTTTAAACATTATATGCCTCTGTGGTAAAGGAAGGAAGCATGTCCTGAAAGATATCTGTCAGATCACCCATTCTCCCTCTCTTTCACCATCATCACTTTTGTCATTTGATCATTCCTGCCTTCCATCCTATCACAGAACCTCTCCATTGGTCTCTCCTCTTCTTTCCCTTTCGTAGCACCTTCATACTTTTTAATCTACTGCTTTTCCCAGTTCTGATTAAAGGTCATCAGTCTATTTCTCTCCATTGGCACCGCTTGTTCTGCTGAGTATATCCTGGTTATAAGTTATTGATAAAGATAGAAAACAAAATTAGATGTTGTTCACTTTCCTGACCTGGCTAGCAATATTATCTCCCTTCTCTGCTAGTGTGCATACATCCAATTCACAAATTCATCTGAAATACTGTGAAAGATCAATTTCTCTGTGAGATTTCTTTTGTGATCACTTTCACTTTAATGCTGCCAAAAAAATACCATTTTTAAATGAAATAGCTCATTTCTTTAAGCAACTCTTTATTCAAAATGTGACGTCTTTACTTTCTTAATTAATAAATAATTGTATTTATTTTAATTTTAGGTAATTGAGGGATGTTCAGTCAAGCAGTTTGATGCTCTGCAGAAGCTTCTAACTGAAGCAAACCTTTTCAAGCAGGTCTTTGGACATTTAGACCGTGCAAAGCTATTTACAGCTCACAGAAGGAACTCAAGCAAAAGGAAAACACGACCAAAGATAACTGCCTTACAGGAAGAAGCAGAAGAAGAGCTCCAAGAAACAAGGTTATGAAGCTACAAAGAACAAAATGCACAAAATTCTTGTGAAGCTATTGAAAGCAGAGAACCTACAACTGCAGAACAAAACTCTGCAATAGAAACCGGTAGCTATATAATTGTACCCTGTTCAAATCCTCATGAACTATTAGGTTTATGTGTGTAACTACATATTTGCATTGAAATTACTGCACATTATAGACAGATGACTTGTACAGGACCTCATACAGAAAGTTAATCTTCCAAACTCAGCAAAGCTCTATTGTAATTAGGGCTCCTCTGTTGATGATTACAATTCAACGATCTTCCACAAATAGGAGCTTTGTCAATCACCAGTCATGTGACATCACTGTCCGTCTTGGCTTTTGGGAGGATTTATGGCAATGGAAATAAAGTCTTTGACTGCACCCAACTTAGAGTCTTACATTTGCACACAGGGCACTATGATCTTCATTTATGAACTGCTCCAAATAAGAAACTATAGGAAAGGTCAGAAAATTAGCAACAGCAGAGATGCATTATGAAGTATTGTTCTTTATGTTGCTCTAAATTTTTAAGGTAAATAGTATGTAGGTGAGAGACAACTATGTATTTTCAAAAAATTATTTCAAATTATAGCCATGCCCAGGCAATGGTAAAATTTTACTTCAATACAAAAATTCATACTACTCTCTTCATATGTATTCATTGGAGAGTATTTTGTAGTCATCTGACTCCTGAAAAAGGTCAAAGTTATAGAGAAATACACCATGGAAACAGGTCTATTGGTCCACTGTCAACCATCCAATCATACTAATCCTAAATTAATTCCATTTGTTGTTCTCCCATTCTCATTAATTTCCTCCAGATTCTACCATTCACCTACTCACTGGGGAAATTTACTGTTCAATCAACCTACCTTTGGGACGTGGGAGGAGATCTATCTAGGCACAGGTAGAACATACAAACTCTGAGGTCAGGATTGCACTCAAATCTCTGGCACTCTGCCGCTGTGCATAGACAATTTGCATTCTCCAATACATTGTATATTTTTAAAGCAGTTGTCCTTGGAATGTGTGCATCAGGACAAAGCCAGTATTTATTTCCTATTACCTCTTGCCCCTGAGGTTGTGGTGTGACTTCTGGAATCACTGTAGGCCATATTTGATAGGAAGTCCCAAGATTTTGTCCTAGTGACCATGAAGAAATGGAGGCAAACTTGAAGATGATGATGCCTGCTGTCCTTGTCTTTCTGGCTGGTGGAAGTCAGAGGAACAGTTTCTGGGTACAAAAGAATATTTGTAATTTTCTACTCAAGTGGAGTAATGGTTACTTATCTTTGTTTTAATGCTGTTCCACTTAAGTAAAATGTGTCATAAAACCACATGTTGTATAACAGACACATATTCTCATGTGGGAGACAAAAGACTTTTTATTGGGAAGAGATCATCATATATTTCATAGAAAATTGTTATAGTTCAAAACTAATCTTTAACAATAGTATTTTTTTGTACTTGGACATTTATAATCTTAAGTGTGTTTAGTATTTAAAAAGGGAAAAGTAATCTGTTGCACTGTAAACAAATGCATACCATAAAACTGATCAATATTTTTTAAAAAAATCTGTTTGCTAATGTTAGGAATTCCTTAATTCTGCTGAAAAAGAAATAGCACTATAAACTATTCAATGCAAAGCCTAGTTTACCTTACATTTCTTCCATTAAATTTAGAACTGCCTACATGTTAGGCATAGCATTAGTTTTACTTGAATTTATAGTCATTAGTTTTACTTGAATTTATGATTGTTATTGTACGTCCAAGACATTTAGCAAAATTCAAGTTCAAGTAGTTAACATACATTGATGATGTAGATATTAGTGTTCATGTGAAACAAAAATTATGCATGTAATAAAAATATTTCTATGCACATATGCTATATAACCTGATTTATTTTAACTCTGGACATATCTCTGCTCATTCTCATTTTTAAGCTGAGTATCTAAAAAAGGGGTAAGATTTGGCTTAGTAATAAATATTGGGTGCTGTCTGTGACCTATACATTTCCAGCAACTTTACCGTCTCCATATGTGGGGGTTTTTGCACATGCATGCACCTACTGCCTGTGGTACTGTGCAGAGCAGGGAAATCACTATGTCGATTGATGTGTGATAGTCTGAGTTTCCATACAAGCTGAGATAGAGTAACAGCAGAATGAGCTTTTACTGCAGTACTAAAGCTTTGCGAGTTTGTGCTGCAAAGAATATTATTTTTACGCTGTTCTGGTTATGCCAATAGGTGTTTTGATGGAAGTGGCCACCTGCTCCATGTTAGAAAGGATGGGCTCCAAGCTCATACCCTATTATTAGGTGCAGGACTCCTTCATAGCGACCACAGACTTTCCAGAGCAATAGGTGTTTGTAAGCACACAACCAGTAACCATCTATAGACTCCATTGAAGTCATCATCTGAGTCCTCTGAAGAATTAGTGTACAACCTCACTATTGCTGAACTGGTGGTGTGTTTTGTTTCCTGATAAGAGGGCAAAGTGAAAGGTAACACCCTTCTATGGCGATGTATCAACACATCATTTGAAGCTTGGACATCAGAAGAGATTGAGATGAGAAAGACATGGAATTCTTCATTCACCAGCAGAATGTCTCAGCAATGTTCCTTTCCAAAATGGCCAGAACGTCTGCTCCATGTAAGTCAAAACAAAAAAAAACATACTTCTCCCAAACATTAATTTCTGCTGCCACTGTTTTTGTGCTAACTTCTTCTACAAGAGGGAAACATAGGAGTATATTTTATGGCCATCACATGTGAATAGCTGCCAGTATGGGGAAGTTTTGCAATGTAAGGGAAAACAAATGATAGGTATGAGTTAGTAAACTCAGCAGTGAATGATGCAAGAGAATACGGCATCTGAACATGCACGAAATAACTTTGATAACTTGCATCACATCATTGCTTTTAGTCCTGGAACTGGCTCCAGACAGTTGGAATTGCAGTCTTGACAACGAGCTTTACCACTATTCTCTTGCCATTGGGTTTAGCTTCTATGATGTAAGCTATTTCTTCTTTACATCTCCTCCACCAAGATTTCCATTCACATCAAAGACCTTGGGTGTTTTCTTTCTCTCAGGTTCAGTCATTACTGATTCTTCCACAATCTTAGAATCAGCAACACTTACAATGCAACTCCTCTTTAAGAGGTGCAGATTAACTTTAAGGAGCCCTCAACAGTAATGTCAATGGACCCTCTGTTGAAGCATACAATGTGTAAACTTGGGACTGCACAGTGCAATCATGGAAACTAGCAGAAGTGCAATCTATGGGCTCATGGGATCATCGCAATCCACGCACCCATCTGGTTGTTATTCGATATAACCGCCCCACACAATCTTGTTAGACTCACCACAAAAATATTCAAAAAACAGATTGCTGCAAGAACAAAAACAGAAGAAACAAATCAAGTTCATTAATCCTAAGTCTTCAGTGCTGGCTGCTTCTGTTCTCTCTACAGATGTGAGCTTATGAGACTATTAATGAAACTCTCATTTTTCATGTCACTATTGTTAATCAAATGGCCTGCAATTTCACCCTTCCATGGTTCTATTAATAAATGGTTACTACATGTCAATGTAGTCAATGGTTACTTCATTGGTGATCTGATGCTCAAAGCAGTAATTGTGACTCACAATGCAAGAAAAGATTTGTTTAAAAGTCAGATATTCCTTCCTTGTTTCCCTTCATATGTTTTACTTCAGTAAATTCCATTACATTCATTTTAAAAAATAAGTACAAGATTTCTGCGGAGGGGTTCTATACAAACTGTAACATTTATCCATACATGCACTGTGAAGTGTTAGCCATTGCAGTATAACTGCGGACTGGTGACTAACCATAAATTACATTAAAAAAGAGAAATTATGAAGAGATAGTATTCCATTAAAACATTTAATATGGCTTCTCGTATTGAATGAAAATCTGCATTTGCATTAACATTTATTGCCACATTCTATTCACTGGATAAAATCCAATGAAAAGAGGTTTTTTTAATATTAAAAAATGTAAATACATTTGCGTATATTACACATATCATGCCATGGATACCAAGTATGTATCACATGGTTCTTCTCGCTTCTTAATATATATAATTCTGTGGAAAAACCCTGAATAAAAAAATGTTAACAATGATTGCAAATGTTTATATGTGCAACAAACCATTTGCTTTTTATATAAATTCTTCTTGCGTCAAAAAAAACAACCATTTTAGGTACACAACCCGAGAATTCAATAAAACCAAAAGGTAACAACTAAAAATAGTGCTTTATCACAGCACTATCAAATACTCAATATATAATCACTGTGGTCCCAAATAAACATATAGCAATAAAGAGCAACTTTACATTTCATTAATATATTACAGATCTATGTTTTACACTGTTAAATTGAAGACTCAGAAATAATGTCATCTGAGAGAATTATCTTCTTATTTGTTGTTATTGGCATCATGTTCAGTTTTGCCGAGGTTCCAATTCTCCTTGGTTGTATTGTTATTTGATTCTAAATGCCTTGTATTACTGCTGCTGTGGTGAATACGGTGTGTGTTATTCAGGAGTACAGGTAGGTGCGATTTCACCCTTGAGATGCCCAATCTACTCACTCTTTTAATGTTGCTACTTGACGTGGGTGTGCCATTTTTTAGAGTACAATCAGAAACCTGCAAAACCAACAGACTATTAATATACACTGAAATAAATGATTTTAGTACCATATGTCTCCAAAATTATGAATTCAAGTGACATTTATTGACTTTTTTCTCTGAAATAAAACCTCTATTACAACCATTCCTGTGGATTTTATATCCTTTGGTCATTGGCATGATTCTGAAACGCATGGAGGGATCTTGGGTCCACATAAGTAAATCCTTAAAAAGGTGTCAGGAAAAACGCTATTTGGTCTTGTAAATAGAGGAATTCAAAACTCTCATATTGGAATCTTAAACATCACTGGCAAGGCCTCAGCTGGAGTGGTATTCACTCACCAAACGAGTAATTGCCTAAAAGATACAAGGGAGGTTGACAAGGAAGTTACCAGGGATGGGAAATTTCACTTCGGAATTTACAAATGTCAACAATGCTGCTCTCCCTAGAACAGATTTAAGGGAGACATCAGAACAATATTTAAAATAATTGAAGATTTTAAGAAAGAGATAACAAAGAATGATTTCCTGTTACAGACAAATCAATAACCAGAGGTCAAAGATTCAAAATCATTGTCAATAGTTCCACTGGGGAGATGAGAAAAATTTCTTTCACTTAGTGAGTCAAGATCTGGAATATTCCATCAGGAAGTTTAAAAAGGGAGTTGGACAAAGATATTCAAGTTTCAGGGGTTTGGATAAAAAGCACAGCGTGCTTTGGGAGGGTGGATGGGAATAAGCATATGTTCTTTCAAAAAGCACTGATGTAAGAGGCTGAATTGTTTTATGAGCAAGATGTGACTATGATTCTATGATTGGTGATACAGTTGTCTGAATAAATTAGATGAATGTTTACAGTTTTACTGATGATGGGTGAGAGGAAAAGAGTGGAATAATATTGTCAGCATTATGCTCCTGTTCCAAAAATCATAAGAAAAACTGAGAAATATACTAGCAACTGAAGTTGACGAATAGCCAATGCTTTGCTTTGAATTTACATAGCCACTACATCCCACATAATAACAAATGCCACTTTTACAACTGCAGTTAGAAAAACATCAAATGTTACAGAAATATATTCAAATTAAATCACTCATAATGCAAGGTAAGTAACATTTTCTGATGTGAAGTTGGGACTGTTATGACTCAGTCTGCACAGTGGGAACCCCAGGATTCTTTGTATCCCCAGGAGGTCCACATTTGTAGGCAGCTCAAACTCACACTGATAGCCTCTGAGATCGATTGAATTTAATGCAGGGAATAAGGGTGCACAAATAGCCAGGTGGTCCATTTAATCAACGTCGAATTAAATAGCTTCATAACTGTGGACATTTTATGCATTGTACAGGATAATAGTAATTTCCTTACATTACCAGGTCAGAGTTCTGTTTTCCCTTGCATCACTTATTATTCACAAGTAGGAAGTGGCAAAACACTGACTTGCCATTTAGTTTGTACTTGCCCCCTGGAAAACAACTCTCCCACTGAAAGTCATCCTAGATGGACCATTCAAGTTCAGGAAGTTACTCTTGATAATTTTGTGAGGCTGGAGAATGCACACTGTAGAAGTCGTATATAATGAATCAGAGTTTCATAATACATGATTGAGCAACATTATTAAGGCTCAATGCCCATATTGTACCCAGTCTGAAAAGATTCAATGAAAAGCTGAATGTGCCATGTAATTCCCTTGTCCTGATTCCCCAAAACTAGATGACATGCTTCAAATATCTCCTAAAAATTATGCAAATTGAAGAACTTCCAGGTTATCAGTTTATATTACCTTTGTTGCTGGTAAGTGAGCAGCATGATCTTTTAGCATCCTTATGGATGATTGATCACTCTGAGAACCAGGAATCATAAAGAAAAGATCCTTTGACGTGTCAATCTGTAAAAAAAAGAGACCACTGCCATTTTAAAAACAATAGTAATTTTAGTAGTGTTTTACTTTAACATACAAATTCTACTTTTTTTAAATATAAAAGTTTACAAAGTTCAGAGAATTTAAACATTTTCTAAATAATTTAAAAGTAAATTGTTACAGGAATTTTAGCATATTTTTAAAAAAATGTAGTTATGCTGCTCCTTTTTAAGGAATCATGACCATGACACTGACCTATTTCTTAAACCTGCAGCTTTGTCAAGGCATTCTTCATTAGCCATGTGTCATGTTTATTATGTTCATCTTTTGACATGCATTAAAATTAAGGTGTATAAGAGTGGGACATCATGTTGCAGCTGTATAAAACACTGGTTAGGCCACACTTGTGTACAGTTCTGGTCAACACACTATAGAAAGGATGTCCTAGCTCAGTTTATAGTGCAGAAGAGATTCACCAGGACATTGCCTTAAATGGTGGGCTTCAGTTACAAGGAGAGATTGGAAAGGCTAAAATGGTTCTCACCGGAGAACGGGAGGTTGAGAGGTGACCTTATAAAGGTTTATATAATTATGAGGGCATACATAGGGTAGTCAGAATTTTTCTCAGGGTATGGGAGTTCAAAACTAGAGGACATAGGTTTAAGGTGAGAAGGGAAATATTTAGAGGAGGTCTGAGGGGCAGCTTTTTCCACAGAGATGATGGCGGGTATATGGAACAAGCTGCCAGAGGAAGTGACAAAGGCAGATACAATCTCAGCATTTAAAAAGCATTTGGGCAGGTACTGGGATAGGAAAGAAATAGAGAGATATGGGTTAAATGCAAGAAAATGGGATTTGTGTAGCTGGGCATCTCCATCAGCATGGACAAGTTGGGCTGAAGTGCAAGTTTCCGTACTGTACTACTCAATGACTCTGTAATATGTTCCTTCTTGACGTGTGTCAAACAGAAATTGGAACATTATAAATTGATGGCTCTATTTAGACTAATCAGTCAATAATTAAAAAGAAAGCCTGTTATAATTATGAAGCCAACAAACAACGTGGAAATTATTTTAGGTGGCTTCACAGTAGAAATAAAAAGGATCAACAAATAAGGAAGATGCACTTATGTTGCTAAGTATTGGCATGGCCACTATTATGAGATTAAAGGAAACACCAACTTCACTGCAGCAAGAATCTGCAAATGGTAACTGGGGTGAATGACCAGGCACTGTTTTTAGTGCTGTTGGGGTAAAAGAAAGAATGCTGGTGATCATACCTGGACAATTCCCCGATCTTTGAATAGAAATAGTGATGGAGCCCTGAAGGAAATTATTTCTTTTGTTCTTTTGTCCTGGGCTGAAATAGCAGGTCATTTGGACCCTCAAGTCTGTCCCACCATTCAACAAGATTATGACTGATCTTCTACCAGTACTCCATTTTCCTGCTCTTTCCTCATATCCCTTGATTCCTTTAATATCTAGAAATTTATTGATCGGTTTTCCACATAATCAATGTCTGACCTTTTGGAAAAGGCATTCCAGATCATAAATATGTAAAACCTTTTCCCTCATGTCACTCTTGATTCTTTTGACAAATATTTTAAATTTGAGTTCACTGGTAACTTTCCCTCTGCCAGTAAAAATTGTATTCTTATTGTCAAAAGCAACTATAATTTTGAATAGTACCATCAAATCTACCTTTAATATTCTCTACCCAAGTACAACACTAGAGGTGTACAAGACGATAAGAGGCATAGATTGAGTGGACAGTCAGACTTTTTCCCAGGGTGACAATGGCTAACACGAGGGGACATAATTATAAGGTGATTGGAGGAAGTTATAAGGGGGATGTCAGGGGTAAGTTTTTTTTTTATACAGAGAGTGGTGGGTGCGTGGAACGCACTGCCAGCAGAGGTTGTGGGGGCAGATACATTAGGGACATTAAAGAGACTCCTAGATAGACACATGAATGATAGAAAAATAGGGGACTATGTGGGAGGGAAGGGTTAGGTAGATCTTAGAGCAGGATAAAATGTCGGCACAACATTGTGGGCCGAAGGGCCTGTACTGTGCTGTAGTGTTCTAACACCGGTTTCTCCACCAAACAAAGGTATATCGTCTCTTCTAGTACTCTAGTAAATTCTTCTTAACTCTAAAACCTTGATCCCCTGCCTAAAATATGGTCCCCAGAATTGAACACATACTTCACTTGAAGCATATGTTAAAAAGATTAGCACCTTCCTTGTATCTGTTCTCAAATTGTCCCACCACCTTCAAAGGTTCTGACATAAACCGTCCAAAGCATCTCTCTCTTCCAGCCCTCTACCCCTCCCATCCAAGGCATCTTTCCAAAATGGCACTCAAAGCCCCAAAGATGGCACCATCAACAGTTTGGCATTCATTCAATGCTACACTGGATGCAGTAAGCCCTGAAACATCTTTAGTGAGACTTGAAAACAGTCGATCACACAGATTTAAGAGCACTATAAACTGAGTTGACTAGTCTGAATTATGCAAGTTATCTGTGGGAACTACGTAAGGTAATGAACTGAGCTGTGCAGACTTTCTGAACAATGTTATTACCTTGCTTATATCAGATTCAGATTTGCTTAAGCACATACTCTGGAGTTCATTGATGAGGTCTTCATCTTCATCAGTGTACAGAGATAATCCTTGCTCTAGATCTGAAGTCTTCAGCGGATTACTCTCCAGGGAACTTGAAGGGTTAAGGTTAGGGTTAGAATGGTAAAAACATACATAACTTTAAAAAAAATGCACTTATTTTTGTAAGATGTCTCAGTTTAAATTTTTTTTAAATTTTATTTACAGCGTGGTAACAGGCCCTTCTGGCCCAACGAGTCCGCGCCACCCATTTTAAATGCAAATTAACCTACCCGTACGTCTTTGCAATGTGGGAGGAAACCGGAGCACCCGGAGGAAACCCACACAGACGCGGGAGAACGTACAAACTCCTTACAGACAGCGAGGGGAATTGAAACCCGATCGCTGGTGCTGTAATAGCTTCGCGCTAACCGCTACATTACTGTGCCGCCCAGTTGATCTTAACGAATTTACTATCTTGAAAATATATGGCTAACATTCAAGAATTTCAGATCTTAGGTTCTGTAATGTCAAACTTAAATACAAGTTAAATATGAATGTACAAATTAGGAGCAAAAGTAGGCTACATGACCCCTAGAGCCTGCTTTATCATTCAATAAGACCACAGTTATTCTGATTGCACATTCAAGTACAATTTGGGCAACTTTTCATTCCCTTATCTATTCACCTCTGCCTTAAAAATGTTCAAAAACTGCTTCTACTAACCTTTGAGGTAAAGTCTTCCAAAGACTCAGGATCCTCAGAGAGAAAAAGATTAAATTATTTCTGTCTGAAATGGACAACCCTTTATTTTTAAACAGTAATCCTTACTTTTAGATTCTCCCACAAGAACAAACAGAGTTCACATCCAGCTGGTCAAGATCCCTCAGGATCTTATGTTTCAATCAAATTGCTTCTGACTCTTCCAAACACCAGGGAATATAAATCTAACCTGTCCAATCTTTCCTCATAAACCAACCTGCCCATTCCAAGTATCTGACTAGCAAAACTGCACTGTCCTGTTTCCAAAGTATTTACATCCCTCCCTAAACAAGGAAACCAATACCCTATACAGTAGCTGAATGCCCTTTGTAACTGAAACATAACCATCCTACTTTTCTATTCAATTCCCCTCACAATAAATGAAAACTTTGTAACCTTCCTAACTGTTTGCTGTATCTACATACTAGCCTTTTGTTTAATCATACACTTCTAACTGAGTTAGTTGCAAATGTAAATTCTACTTTTCAGAAAGGCCTCTGGAAAACCTTTAGGACTTCTTAATTTACAATAGTATATCCTGTAACTTTTAAATCTTCAATATATAGCTTAAGTATTCCTTGAGTTGTCAGATGTGATGGATAAGAGAAATTAACGGACATAGTGAACAATGGCCTCCTCAAACACTTTGAGAAGATACAACACAAGAAGACTGTTGGAGAAGATTGAATATTGACAAAAAGCAGCAAACTGGATTATAAACTGGTAGGGAGGAAACAAGATAAGCATTCTATTTAAACATCATTTGTTTATTTACTTTTTTCTGACCATCTGCTTTTGCCTTGATCTATCTCCCTTTTGACTTCCTTTGTTTTTTCTTCTTTTCTCCATTTTCATACCTCAGGAGTTGCTTTATTCTTGCTGCTCCTGAACTTGATTTGAGTGCTAATAACAGATCTCAAAGCTAAAACATTATCACTTTTTCTCTCCAAAGATGCTGTCTAACCTGATGAGCATGTCTAGCATTTTTTGATTTCATTATAAGAGCAGTTGGGCAGAAGTATCCACAAGATATTCTAGGATCTCTCCTGTTCAACGATAACTCAATGATTAGGGTGCAGAATTAGAGTGACTGGCATTCAAATAAGCAAAGGAAGCTAAAATACAAGACATAATAATTAAGTATAATTAAGTTGGAGGAGGGGAGAAAACAAAAAGCTGCAAGGAAATGTGTGGCAAGGCGATAAAGTCACAGATGAAACCCAATGTCAGTGAAGGTCATGACATACTTAAAGTGCAGCAATGAAGGATTGAATGACGAGAGGCTATGGGATATGAAAAAACAGATTTGGTTGATCCAATTCACACAATTTAAAAGCTGCATTGCAAAAGAAAGAAGAAAGGTAGGTTGCTAACCCCTTCCCTGTTCAGGGATTTAATAGCAGATATCTAAATAAACCGAGTACTGCCTCCACCGTATCCTCAGAAGGATTCATATTAATAGAACCATCCCCACCAAAACAAGCATTATTTTGTCATTCTACCAGTTCCGGAAAGAAAAAAGCTCATCTGAAACTCCGTGGATACCAGATCATCTAAAACTTTACTGTTTATGTCCTCACTTGCGCTGCTTCCCTTAAGTGCCTGCTGACCAACGTCGTCTCCTGCTCCAGTAATGCCTTCATTTTAAAATTCTCATCCTGTTTCAAATTCCTCCAGCTCGTTACCCCTGGAATCTGTAACCTCTTCTAGCCCTACAATCCTTCGAGATGTATCAACTAATTCTGATTTCTTGCACATCCATGATTTTAATCAATCCTATATCTGAAGATTATTGAAGCAATTCCACACCTAAATTCAGAAGTTCTCTCACTGAGCATCTCCACCTCTTTACTACCTTTTTTCCTCCTTTGAATGAGAAAAAATATTCTTTTTAGTCTGGTGCCATGAGATTCAAAATCAATGGCAAGAGAATTAGAGGGGAATGGAGAAGAAATTCCTTCACCTGGAGAGCTGTTGGGATCTGGAATGTTCTACCAAAAACGGTAGTGAAAGTCAACTCCTCAGAAATAATTTCAATCAGGAGTTGGACAGGTCCTTGAAGATGAAGAACTTGCATGATCGTGCACAAAAATGCTAACATCTAGATTCAAAAGGTCGTCACTAGTAGAATGGGGTGAATGACCTCCTCCCCCGCTGTTCCTGTGATTCTAGCCTAAAAAGCCACAGTTATCATGAACTGCCTAAAATGAACCTTTAGTATTAGATCTTGCCCTAATCCTTCCAATACCATCAATTCCATTTGGCCAAATCAACTTTGGGCTGCTACATATAATCTATTTATTTGCCAGTGAAAATTGAAACTAATCACATACAAATTTCATATAGATCACCATTTCAAGCCCCTTGGAGTTGGTTCAAGATCAACCTTCCCGTTAGTTTGTTTCTCTTTGTGTGGAATATTTATTTAGAGATCATGGATGTTATTTGTTTTGATAAAAATAAAAATATAGAAATTAGGAGCAGGGCAGGAGTAGACCATTCAGCCCTTTGAGCCTGCTCTGCCTTTCAATGATCATGGCTGAGTATCCAAATTCAATAGCTTGTGCCTGCATGCTCTACCTGTCTTTTGTCATTAAAATTCTACCCTTGCCTTAAATATATTTAATGATCTGGCCTCACCTGCCTTCTGTGCTACAGAATTCCACAGATTCACCACTCTCCGTGCGAAGAAAAATGTTATCTCAGTCCTTAACAGACTATCCTATATCCAAGGGTGTTAACCCAATTCTGGACTTCCACTATCAAGTTCACCTTTGTTGCATCTAGTCAGGATTTTGTCAATTTCAATGAGGTTAACTCTCATTCTTCTAAATTCTAGTGAATATAAGGACAATTGTCCCAATTTCTCTTCATATGTCAGTCATCCTACCCCAGGTATCATTCTAGTGAACCTGTGCTACATTTCCCCCAAAGCAAGAACATCTATCTTCAAATGAGACAAAAATGTGGCCACACCAAGGCCATATACAGCAAGACATCCCTGCACCTGTACTTAACTCCTCTCACTATGAAAGACAATGCATCATTTGCCTTCTTAATTGCCTGCTGCAGCTGAATGCTCATCTTTGTTGATTGGTGCACAAGGGTACCCAGTTGTTGCTATATTTCCCCCTTCCTTAATCTCTCATTGTTCATATAATCTTCTTTTCTGTTTTTGCCACCAAAGTGGATAACTTCACATTTACCCATATTACACCGCATCTTCTATGCACTTGCTCACTTCACTCAACCTGTCCGAATCTCTCTGGAGCCTCTCTGCATCCTCCTCACAGCTCACACTCCCACCTAGCTTTATGTTATCTGCAAATCTGGATTTATCACATTGAATTCCCTCACGTAAGCCAGTAAACCATCCCAGACACAAAATTGTTGCAGCCATGAAAGTTTGTGGCCATTCAAATTTAGTGCTGGGGTGAGATACTGCCACTTCTCAATCACTCAGATTGAAAATATTTTCATACCTTTCAGATGCACGAGATAACAAAGGATCACTTTGGTAGTTTTGTGGATTGCTTCTGGGATCACCACCAAACAAGAGCCATTGAAAAAAACTATTTGTCAGATACAATTTCCTCATTTTCTCAAAAGTAATTTAAATGTCAATATACTTGGGCAAAAACCAATACAAAGCCTCAACAAACAAAAGCCAACTGTGCTGGCCATGGGAACATTGAGATCAAAGTCTTTTACCCAGAGGACACCTGGTCAAGCTCCATCAAACAGCATTTACACCAACCATAGCCCAAACTTTGACCCTACACATAATAACTGTAATTATTCAGCACATTATTTAACCCACTACCGTGATGACTGCAGCAAAACTTCAAAGACAAGGTTTACCTGTGACAATCAAATGCCATGAACAAATTATCTGTAATTTTTAAGAAAGAAGAACATGGCAGAATTTGCCATTCATCAAACATCTTGCACATTCATATCATTTTTTGAACAAATCCAGCACAGTTGGCATTGTTTATTCTACCAATTTGGAATTTCATTTGCTGCAATGAATGTTTATTCCTTATTTCAGATAACTACTGATGACATGAATATTTAGTTTTAAATATTCACAAAAATTAAATCAAACTGTTAATCTTAAATCCAATTGTAGGAAGCAACTAAATTACACATGATTTATCTTCTTTGTTAAGATATCAGAGAAGAATTTGTGCCACTTCTGGCATAAACTTACTGCAGTTTTGTTGCCGTATTCAACTTGTTGAAGTTCTTTGGCAATTCTGACACGAGATGAATGCCTGCTCAGAGAAGAGAGAGATTCTCATACAGTTTGCATATTTGTTGCAGATCACTGTTCAGCCATGTGGTCACTGGGTGGGATTGACCCAAACCTGGCTTGATGCCCGGCCTCATTACTTAAGGTGCCCACCCACCAATACATTTTCCAGATGTGGAGAGCTGGCAGGCAAGGTGGAATGGACTCTGAGCAGCCAGTGGCCTGGGACAGTGTATCCTAAAGGCCCATTACTGTAATGCCTTTGGCAGCCTTTAGCAGCTTACTGGCTGTAAATGCATTTCAGCAGTTTTCAAATACCCCTAATGGAGACTCTTAAAACTATTCAAAGAGATCTAAATTCATTAAAAAAAAAACTAACAAAAAGTGTAAATAAATTGAAACACCAACAAATAAATAAGATAAAAAATAGAATAAGTTACTTTTCTCTACAGGATAGTTAACTCTATTCAAATGAAGGTGTTTCCTTCATCGAGGGCTGGATGTGAAGAGTATATGGACTCTTAGTTCAGTGAATCTCTGCTTGGCTCTCAATGGAGAGTCCAAAGATGGAACAGACAGTCAGACATACCAGAATTTGATGACCTGTGTACCTCAGGCTTACACATAAGTGGAAGTCTGTGATTCTTTGAGGAGAGGGCGAGTGAATAGGACATAGAGCTGAAACAGATTGATGGGCTGAACTGCCTCCTTCTATGCTATAACCATTCTCCAATTCCAAGACTACCTGAGGTACAGATTGCTGACAAATCAACTGGATATTAAGATTTCCAACTTTATCCTTGAAATTCACATCTAGGATATACTCTCTTAAGAGTACATAATGGATGATACTCGTTATAAATTCAACAAGGATGTCTGTAGTTCACAATTTCTTTTCATTTTATTTTAAAAGCAATGTTCTTTGCTTTGCCAGATGTGCAGAGATAGTCAACGTCACAGATAAAGGAGAATTTGAGCACTGCTCAAATCCCTACAGTGAACTGTATGGTACTGCAATGAACCTTACCCTCCCTTTTCCCTTTGAGCTTGCTCCATGACTGTGACATTGAATGCGCAGACTTTTTGTGAGGAGTAGTGCTCACTTTCCGCCAAGCATCGTTGTCAATTTTCTTTTTGCTGGTCTTGTAATTGGATATCATGGTTAAAGGAAAACTCCACCCTTGAAATTCTGGTGCACATTCTTCAAGCTCTGAAATTAGAGGTTTTCAATGAATAAATATGCTTTCATCAGATATCCTCATGTAAATGTTGTTACTAGAATGCCCTGTCACTGTAAAACAAAATTCTGATTTGATCTTTAATTATTTAATTCAGGTTATATTAATTAAATTAATGCATTGCCTTTTTTCTCTCCCTTTAGATGTTCCTAAAAGCATGCACAATATCCTAGCTGTGAAAGGGAGCTGGTCTATTCTTGGTTTTTGTCCATATAATGATAAGACAGTATGATGAACAGAGAAACCTAGGGGTCCAGGCCCATTGTTTCCTAAAAGTGGCAAAACAAGTCGATAGGGTGATGAAGAAGGCGTATTGCCTTCATAGGTCAGAGTATTGAATACAAGAGTCAGGATGTAATGTTGCAACTTTACAAAGCCCTGGTTAGAAAGTACTTGGAGTACTTAATGCCGTTCTGGTTGCCACATTATAGGAAGGATGTGATTGTGCTGAAGAGAGTGCAGAGGATATTCACCAGGATATTGCCTGGACTGGAGGACTTTGGTTATGAGGAGAGACTGGATAGGTAGTGTTCGTCATTCCTGAAGCGAAGGTGGCTGAGAGGTACAGTATATACAATAGAAAGTATATAAAGGGATAGATAGTCAAAATCATTTTTCCATGGTAGGGGTATCAAAAACAAGAGGGCATAGGTTTGAGATGAGAGGTAGGGATTTTAAAAGGATACTTGAGGGTTTTTTTTACACTGAGAGTGGTTGGTATCTGGAACATGCTGCCAGGTGGTGGTGGAATCAGATACAAATACTATGTTTTAGAGGCATTGAGACAGACACTCAAATAGTCAAGACATAGAAGGATACAGACCTAATGTAGGCAAATGGGATTAGTGCAAATGGACAAAAACGTTGGCATGGGCACAATGGGCTGAAGGGTCTATTTCTGTGCTGTGCGACTCTATGACAGCAGCTGAGAATTTTTGCACTCATTACCATTTATGAGACATGAAGATCGTATTAGTGTATTAATACTTTTATTTTTAACAAAAGAAAGGACATAACATGTTAAAGTGGTCATAATAAAATGAGATTTAGTGACTCTAAATGTAATTTATTGCAAAGAATATGGATTTGACTGTACGTAAAGATGTCCACTGAGAGAATAGGCACATGGATGGAACAACGTTTTGTATTCCATCCAGTGCACGTGCAGACAATACAGATACAGTACATTATCTGGCATTGCTTTCTCTCTCATTGTACAGATTTAGACCGGGTAGGCTAGACCCCAATCATAGCAAAATGCTGAGAAAATATTAGATGTATGAATGTTTCATTTTTTTAATTCTATGATGATTCTGTTGGCACAATCCACAAATATTTGATCTAAACAGATCAGGAGCCAGATAGGGAGGGAATGATGAGCAGATGGAACCACGTCAGGGGAGGGAATGAGAGGGATGAACAAAGGGAGAAAAAAACTAGGTGGACAGACCAGTGTATGTGGGAGGAGAGCACCAGAGGTGTGGTGACCTGAAATTAAAATGACCAGTAAATCAGTTTTTTTTTAAAATGTTGAATGAAGGATATATATTGGCCAGGTTTCCAGGAATAACTCCTCGTTGAAATAGTGCCATTGGACATTTATATTCATTTAAGAGTGTCCAACTAAACAGGTTACTTATAGTGAGAATCACGGCAGCTATTTGGCCCATCAGGTGTCTATGCTGGCTCCCAGTAGAGCAATTCCATCTGTGTTATTTCTCCCTTCTTACTTGCCCTGTTCCCCTGCAACTTATTCTCTCTCACAAACCCATCCCTTTGATTACTTAGCCACTGGTCTACGCTAAATAGCCAATTAACTCATAGTCCATCTTTGGGAGATTAGGAAACTACTCACTATGCAGAAACACACCCAAAGAGAGAACAGAAACACACCCAAGTTTAGAATTGAACCAGTCTTCTGGAATCCAAAAGGAAGCAGCACTAAC